>NC_054059.1:74530048-74682398 GCF_017639655.2 Falco naumanni
AGCCCCGTCCAGCCTGGCCTTGAGCCCTGCCAGGGATGGGGCACCCACAGCTGCTCTGGGCAGCCTGGGCCAGCGCCTCGCCGCCCTCACAGGGAAGGATTTCTTCCTCATCTCTCATCTCCATCTCCCCTCTCTCAGGTAAAGCCATTCCCCCGTGTGCCATCGCCACCTGCCCCTGCCCAAAGCCCCTCCCCAGCTTTCTTGCCGGCCCCTTTAGGCGCTGGCAGGTGTTCTAAGGTCTCCCCGCAGCCTTCTCCTCCCCAGGCTGAGCCACCCCAGCTCTCCCAGCCTGCTTTCATAAGAGAACATACAAGTACTTGAATTTCCCTCTTTTTATAGAAAAAGCTTGCATGATAGCCAGAATCCAACTACATTTAACTAAAGAGATGATTCTTCCACTCCTTTAGGACGCTAAATGTGCTTTTACTACACAATAGCCAGGTTCATTTAAACTATCTTCTGCAGATGCTGCAAAGACCATATCCGGGAAACAAAAGTGGTTTTTGGTCTCAAAGAGTCTCACTTGGAAAAGCCTTGCATGAAAAATGCTCAAGACGAGCTTGCACATCTACATTTCTCAGCTTGTATGAAAGGAGACCACAATTTTTGCAGAAAACCCATTTCAATGCTCTTGCAGCTGGAGATTCCCTCACTCAAGGGAGTCTACGTGATACCTTTAAATCCTTCCGTGCTAAAATAAAGCTAATGAGAGAGACCAAGCAAAAGTACACCTAAGCTCTGTATTAAAGTTAATACCTAAACTGCATTTATTGTTTTAAAAGAAAATAGAAATAAAGATAACATGTTTGAGATCCTTCAGTAGCACTGACTTTTTCTCCTGGAACACAGAACAAGGTGAACAGTTGCCCAAACCTCAGCTCTGAGCATGCTGTGTGAGGCACTCATGGGCAGGGCTGCAATGCTCTGCAGCTGGTGGGGATTCCCCGCCTGGCACTGCTGCTCCCCGTTTCCTCTTCCGTGCTGCAGGGCTGAGCTGGGTGCTTGCACATCTGCCTCCACCCTCCTTTGCAGGACTGAAATTACACTCCAAGATTTTACCAGCTGCATTTGGGATGGACAGACTCCACTACCGTCAAGCCAAGAGCCAGCCCCCTCAAGTATCTTTAAAAAAAAAACAAACCACCTTGTACTCATACTAATAAAATTAACACACCTTAGCATAGCATTGCATTGTCAACCCTGTAGATCAGCTACAAAGCTACTACTCATTTAGCTTACCCAACTCCAGCCAGAGCAAGCACAACTGCACATCCAAAGCAGCAGCTATGTGTCATAACTCACAGGGATTTCCATGCCTTTAAGAGGTTAAAGTTCCTAGCAGGAACACAGGCTATGACTTGGAAATTAGTTTTTAAAATGGCAGGCAAATAATTGGATTATCATGATTGGAAGAAGGCCAGATTCTGTAGTCTGCCAGTTTGCTACAGCAATTAAAATTGATTACTCTTTCACCTCATCCTTTCCAAATTCTGTTTCCATATGAGAACCAAATTGTTAAGTTCATTTGTCTCTTACAGATTCCCAAGATGAGCTTAAAGCAACTTTCAGTTCACTAGAAGTTCTAGCATCCAGAAGAGCAGGTATCCAAAGGGTACAACCTATGCTGGGCCAAAACAGAGTTCACATTTGCAGAACAATTGCCGATTTTTACAGCAAAAGCCTTAAAAAAAACACCTTGAAAAAATGCAGGTACATCTAGGTACTGTGGTCAATAAAAGACGCGTATGAGTAAGTAGGGAAGAAAACTGCAGTTCTCTATTAACATGTGACAAAGTTTGTGCCAACTTTTGTGCAGTCTTGTGTAGCCACGAGTATTTCTCTAGAAACACTGCCAAGGTATTTTCCTGGCTAGCAGGCACGTAGATATGTCATGTGGCAGGAGGACACCACATAATGGCTTGGTGACCAGTGCGGTGGCTACCAACTCCACTATGCCTGTCTCACATAAGTCTCTGCAAACAGACCGACCTTAGGCACCATCTCTTGTCCTCAGTGGAAACAGGTCTTGTACCTGGACACAGATGGGACGGGGAAGGAAGCTGTGATAATACTTAGGGGATTTAAAGAAAAAACCAAAAAACAACAAAATCACCCAAAAAACACCAACAAACCTAACACACAGCAAGCCACCCCCTCAACAACAAAAAAAAGCCATACCAGCTTCAACTACCAGTTCATTTCACAAGCTCTGATTAATCATTTAGCCTTCTACAGTGCTACCTTGTTCAATACCTTGCTTAGAAGTGAAAAGCCAGTTCTCAGATTCACCAAGAAAGACCTGCTGTGCTCCAAATCATGCTCCAGATGTTTTTCCAATTGAGCGACCAGACATTTGAAGGACTGGTGAAATGAAGTCAGCCTCAGACATCACATGCATTTTGTACCCAGTTAAACCAAGTACTACTCTTCCCTCAAAAACCAGTCTCCAAGCACACATAATTCAGCTCTGCCAACCTATAGGCTAAAAAGATGTAGCTGGGCACTTGAAATAAGTAGTAGTAAAAATCAACAGCGTTGTCTACTAGGCTGATCGGTCCCTCAAATTGGTGTTTTACAGAATCCTCTGAATTTCTGCATATTTCTGCAGCAGTCTCGGAACCTTTGCAGTTTTTTAAGTTTGTGTATATGGGTGAGCAAATGGACCCAGATACTTGTAGACAAGCAGGCAACCGCTACGATTTGGATCCTTCCACCCTCTCTTCTGCATACATCTTAACGGAGAGCAGGGAAAACTGGCATCCCTCAGATTCCTTACCTCATCGCCCCCCAGAAAACACACCTTAGTAAAAAAGACAGTCTTAATGAAGTCAACTTGCAAAAGCATGCTATTTCTTTCCCTAACAAATAAGCTTTCTACTTGACTTTGCCTTTTGACCTTACTACATTATCTTCTGTTTGACATAGCAGATGGGCCTGCGAACACCAGATCAGATTGTGTGTTCTGCGCTATCAGTTTCAGAGATGGCACATCTTTTCATTTTAATTCTTCAGTTGACACAAGTGATGCAAACAAGCCCCTACAGCAAGAGAAGCTGAGTTCACATCACAAGAGCTGCACAGCATCGTGACAGGGCTCATACTTGGATGTCTACGCCTTCAGAGGTGCCCACTGCAACACATACAGGCTCTGTTTGCGTCCCCAAGGGCATTCTCACACTGGATTTCCACCCTCCGAAACCAACAAAGTCCGTTTGACCCAACAGGAAACCAGCACACAGGAAAAAACACAACTGCAGCAGCTCCCTGTCACAAACAGGTTGCATAAAAGACTGCATTTTGTCTTCCCAGGTGACCTGGCCAAGGAGCACTTAGAGAGAGACCCCCTCCAGCCCACATTCACACAGCTCCTATGCCTCAGTACTAAGAGGCTGTACAGCAGAAAACTGTTCGGTCAGGTCACACACAGGGACTTCCCATGAAAAACAAACACCAAATTTCTTCGAACTTCGCACGTGACAGCATACACTTTCCCACACGCAAACAAAGCACAGAGACAGCTTGTTTGTGGCTTCTGTCCAGCAATGGGACTTCTTGCTGGATCTAAACAGCCCATGAACACACCACAACAGCTGATTCACTGCCGTACTCCATCACACAGCAGAGCAGAGGTCGGCAGCAGGAAGATGCACAGAGCACTTGGCTGTGCTCTGGTCCCTCTCTTGTTTTAGAAAGCTGCACCACCACAACATAAGCAAGAGCAATAGCCACAGCTCTGACAACTACACATATCACAATATATATTGATATATGTCAATATATCAATGTTTACTGATACAGACACTATTCAATACTACAATGATAATGCTTACCCAAATCACACTAAAGCAAGTACTACTGAGTATGTGTTCTCATCTGCCTGCACCAGCTTAACAGGCATCAGCTACAGTTCCCTGATCACCACATCCATACGTTTAAACTGTCACAGCAGGACACCACACAGGCACCAGCCCAGCTGTCTGCACGGTCAGGTTAGTATCAGGTCCCTGGCACAGATCTGTATGCTAGACTACAAATTGAGCCAGAACACCAGTTCATGGTGGCAGTTCAACAATTAGTACAGGCCAGCCCGCCAAAGGGGGCCTGAACACATCATCCAGTTTAAAGGCTGGAGGTTCAGCAGCTTGGACACACAGGCTCCGTGAGATGGCCTTGAGGCCAGAAAAAAAACCCACTAAAACTCGAATTTACCATCGCCAGATGGAATCTGCCTGTTCTAGTCTTTCAGCAGACTACGTAAATCACCTCTTTTCTTCATACACACTGTCCCATTGGTGTGTGTCTGCACTTCAGTTGCTCCACCACTGTGTCTGAGGAGTATACTCCAGGTTAGACATATATACAGTGTATTTACCTTAAAATTGTGACCTATTATCTTAAACTTGTGTACTATACAGTATCAGCTCTTACACCTTAACGAATCTTTTTTACTTTAAGTGCAAGGACACCCAGCCATTGTCTCAAGAAAAGTCACACGTTAACAGTCATCCGCAGCTGCAAATTGACTGAATGAGCCAGGAAATAAGAAAAAGATTGTTTATCAACAGTAACTTCCTCCCTGAGCGCGCTGCCCGCATGGGGCACCCTTTCCTTACTTCACACTGCAAGTCTGCTCCAATTGATAGTCCTATACATCTAAGGGCAAACACAGCTCGATTCCCACTGAATCCACCTTGCCCATATACCTGCCCGAGGTCCTTCCACCAAGCAGAAAGGCCACACATCCATCGCTTCCCACCTTGTTTCCAATTAGCACTGAACTGCTACAACAGATTAAGCTAATTCATGTAGAAAATTACCTGGGTGCTCTCCCCTAAGATAATTCTAGCAGAAATTACCTCCGTGCTCTCCCCTCCCCACATTCCCATCACCTCCCTTGCACTGGAGGACACCTAATCCCAAATACCTGGTTAGGAAACCTGAACTGGCACGAAGCCAGATCAGCACTACAACAACAATGATGGTTTTTTGCTGGTTTAGCTCCCTGAACTACCTCTGAGCACCAGCAGTGAGGTGACAGGGAGAGCGAGGCAGAGAGAAGACAGAATTGCCACAGAAAACACCAGCTGTGATGACCTTATGCTGCTGCTCAGGGACTGCCAGGTGTACAGCCAGCTGCTGTCAAAACCCAGAACTGCAAGCCCCTTGCCCTGCGGCTCCATGCTGACCTGTGGCTGTCAGGGCTCACCCCACAGCAAGCCAGCCTAGAGAGTTCAGCAAACAAACTAACTCCGCAAAAGAGCACAGAGATGCAACACAACGCTGAAGACAAAATGGCAGGGTTCTTAAGCTTGAGGAAAGCTTTATGTTACCTTTCAGGAGCATAAGGATAGGGTACCTGAGAGCTGTCACATTTCTTAATGCATTTTTGTAATATAATATACACTACGAACTTCAACCACCGGCAGCTGAGAAGCCAATATGAGCACACAAGCTAGGACAAGAATCAAAAGACATTATTTCAAACCAAAAACACAGGGAAAGTTTTTGAAGATTGGAGTTGGAGTTTGACCAGAATATTTTAACATTCCTGCCGAATACACAAACAGAAATATTTGCCAAAACCTCACTTTTGGCAAGCATCTACTCATCTCTTCCTAATTTTGGCTGCCTCTGCCATGGACCTAGGTATGCAACCCAGGGTTACATGTAACCTTCAGTTTTGATGGTTTTCAGTGCAGCTTTCCTATATACACGTTTTAGCCTTTAAGTGGATTCTGGAAGAGATCAGTGGATGAACAGCAGTGCACACAGGCTGAAAAAGATCTGGTCCCACTTGTACCCTACATTGGAGATTCTTCCACTTTTTTTTCCCAAAGCAAGTTGTTAAAAAAAAGATACAACAAAACATATACAAAGAAGTACCAAGTGTTCACCTGTGGCCTAGTGTCTTACATCCTTAAAATAGTTAACTGCATCTTATCTCCTGGAAGAACAGCTATTTTGATGCCTTTCAAACTGTAAATACATGGCCCAAAAAATTTACCATTCATTAAAATAACACTTGCAAGTCTCAGCCGCAGATGCCTATTTACATTTGCTTTCTAGCCAGACTTTTCAAGTCTTGTTTTAACAGATACCACTTTCAGAATGGTAATGACAAAACCTGAACTCCTCCCCCTCTCCATTAGGCAGACCCAAATGCAAGCTGCAAATACAGATATCTCAGGAGCATGTGTTGTGCTTTCGCAATTCAACAGTTGTGTTCAGCTCCTGCAGGTTGCACTTTTTTAGTTTCCTCTCTTTTGCTTGTCCCAGCACTCAACTTCCCTTTTATTTTACCCCCCTTCTAACGTGCCTGCCCCACGCAAAACTACCGCAAGTCCATCTTGAAAACAGGGCAATAACAAACTAACAAGATAGTAACAAAGACTGTCAGACTGGGAAATTAGAAGATAAAAACTCTCCTTTTAGGGCTTGCAACTCACTACCTGACCCCAGGCAAGTCAGTAGCTCCTACTGCAACAAGTGCTGCTACAGGAAAGGCACCAAGAACACTGAAAATACTGAAAAAAGTCCCCATTGTACAGGATAATATTTGATGGCAAATATTATTCACAGCCTCATTAGTCACAGCGTTTTTGCAAATATGAAGAGGTAATCCCACCTCCACAGAGCTTCCCATATAAATTCACCCCTAGAAACATTAAGCAAGTGTAGAAAAGGTCAAAATAAAAATAAAAAAATAAAACAAACCCTGGCCATGCAAGCACACGGCATCGGAAGCAAGTTGGAGACATGGGGCTGGGGGTTGCAAGGGGCAGCAGGGGGCGGCAGGGGCAGGCCGGCAGCTCACACGGACCCCTTCCCCCGCGCACCCCGGCAGCCCCACCCCCCGCCGGAGGCAGCCCCCCGCACGACCCGCCGCGGCCGAGGTGCCCCTGACCCGCCCCAACCGCCTCAGGGCCTACTGCCCCCCGCAGGCCCCGCGTACCGTCCGGGCGGCCTCTGCCCAGGTCCTGCCCTTCTTCCTGCGGCCCTTCTCCCTCATGTCGGACGCGACAGGGCGCAGCTGACTCCGAGGTACCCTGAGGGCTCCGCCCGTCCGGGAAGGGGGGGGGAAAGCGGGGGGGGAAGCGGCACGGGCGGCGGCAGCGGCCCTAAGTGCGGACAGCCCCGACGGCGGCGGCCCCTGCGCCTGCCGCCGCTGCCATATTGGGATCCTACTGTAAAGGGCCGCGGTCATGTGACCCCGCCGCGTGACTCCTCCTACTGTACGGGCGGGGGGAAGGGCGGGGCCTCTCGGCGCAGAGCCCCGCCCCCGACCCGCGCATGCGTACGGCCCGCCCCGCTGCACCGCCAAAGGGCGCGGCCTGAGCGGGGAGGGGGGGAAACGCGATGGGGACGGGGAGGGATAAAGGGGCGGGGGGATGATAGCGGTAGGGCCGCTACCAGCTGCTAGCAAACGGCTCTGGCTCTTTCAGGCCTGGCCCGGCCCAGGCGACCCCGGGAGCCGCCACTTGCTCGCCTTGACACCTGCAGTCGGCAGTTGCTGTGGAGTGACGACTAGCCCGCCCTGCTCCTAGCCACTTGCCTTCCTGTCGCGACAGACACCGGGAGCCTCCAAACCCCTCCTGCACCTGCCCTGCTTTCTTTCCCCCTATACCAGCAAGCTCGGCTCCCCGCCACCCATGGCTTTGCAGCAGCAGCCGGCTGCTTGGCTCCCTTCCCTTGCTGCTGGCAACCGTGCACCCCCCCGGGGGCTACCACACGTGGCCCGAGACACCATGCACCCCCATGGGGGCTACCACATGTGGCCCAGGCCACCACACACCTGTGTCTGTGCTCCTCTCCCAGGCACCGACACCTGCGGTTGGAGCTGCTGTGCCCTGGCATCACACACCCTGGCATCACTGGCACCCCGGGTGCCATCTTCCTCTGTCAGCACCTCCGCTGTTGCCCAGAGCTGTGGCTGCTTTTGTCCCTCACGCAGCCCGCTGACCACCACCTCCCTCACCAACACTTACTGCCTGCTCCCATCCCCGTGCTGCCAGGACAGGCTGTCCCAGCTGTTGGCTGTTCTCCTGCAGCGCTGCTCTGTGTGCTTCTGGTGCCCTTTGCAGCACAGCTGTCCCCCTGTCCCATCTCATCCTCTGGAGCTGCAATCCCTTCCCATCTTCTCTTGACTGCTTCTGCCCATGGAAGCCCCAGGAGCTCCCAGGTGATGCTCCCACCCCACCCAGACTTGTGATTGTATTTCCATCTTCTTTCCTGTTAAAGGTGGGACATCGCTGACTGGCTAGAAAAGCTCATTCTCTTTGAAAAGCTATTTGAAAGCCAGACCTTGTTACCTACCTGCAAAGGACATGTGTCTATGCAGCATCTCAAATGGTTGCTTGTTCCATACTGTGGTTTCATAGAAAAATGAGCAGCTTCTCACGCTGTGCAGCTTCTCACACTGTGCAGCATCGTATGTTCCTGTTTCTATGGGAAGAGAATGTGGAAAATTGTAGTATGTATCTGCGGGGGAAAGCCACAGTGCCAGGGACAACAGGTCTTCTAACAACAGGTCCCTTTTTAAGGGCCTTTAATGTCCTTAAAGGTGTTTGTACACCTTTGTTCTCACAGCACCTTCAGCACGTTGTGAGCTCGTGTGCAGTGACTAGACAATGATGCCAAAACAGACCAATGTGCATAAATGTACAGTATAAACTGTCGTGCAATACAAAATTGAACTGAGTATCAAGGGAAAGGAGTGAGTTCTCGTAACGAACTAACCTTTGGGGAACAGTCACTTGCCAAGGCTATGGAAGCGGTAAGCCAGTCCAGGATCAAAGATGAAAGGCCACTTCTCCACCTCCTAGGTGAATCTCAGACTGACTCCCTGACCTGCAGCTTGCTTCTTTTTCTGAAATGTAGTGTGGTACCTGCTCCAGCCCGCGATGTTAGTGGCTCTTTGGATTTACACTGCGAGTCATAAATTCACAGAGGCTTTGGCTGGAAGGTCTCTAGTTCAATCTCACATAAAGCAGCACTGTCAGCAGCCTCAGGCTGGGTTAACTGCAGCGTTGGCCATGTCCTGAAATCATCCAAGCTTGGAGATTCCTCCCCCTGCCTGGCTGACCTGCACCAGTGCGCACCTGCACCTTCTGGAGGAGTTTTTCCTGCTGTCCAAGCTGAACCTCCAAACGGCAGTTTGAGCCACTGCCCCCGTTACACCACGGTACCCAGAGCGGCTGGGCTCTGTCCTCTTCACGTAGTACTGGGGTGCTCCGAGGTGGAGCAAGCACTGCAGCCCCAGCCTCTCCTCGTGCATTGCGTGCCCCATGACCTCGAGCATCTTGGTAGTCCTGTGCTGCCTCTCTCCAGCTTCTCCCCATCCTTCTTGAACCAGAGGCAGCCCAGATTAAAACTTTATACAACGTGGGGCCCCAACAGTGCCAAATACAGGGGGAACAGTAATTTTTCCTCCTGTAGCCAGCATGCCACTTGTCTAATTTGTGGTGAGGTCACACCACCAGCTCGTACTCAAACATCTCCATCTGGAGCATCTCTCCTAGGAGGAAAGGCTGCGGGAGCTGGGGCTGTTCAGCCTGGGCAGGAGAAGGCTGAGAGGGGACCTGAGCGATGCACACAGGTACCTTAAGGGCCAGTGTCAGGGGGCCGGGGCCGGGCTCTTGTCAGCGGTGCCCAGCGACAGGACAAGGGGCAACGGGCACAAACTGCAGCACAGGGAGCTCCGTGGGGAGAGCAGGAAAAACTTCTTTCCCTTGAGGGTGATGGAGCACGGGGACAGGCTGCCCAGAGAGGCTGTGCAGTCTCCTTCTCTGGGGACGTCCAGAGCCCGCCTGGATGTGATCCTGCGCAGCTGCTGTAGGAGAGCCTGCTTGAGCAGGGGGTGGGCTGGGTGGTCCCAGGGGTCCCTTCTGACTCCCACCATTCTGTGATGCTGTGATCCTGTGATCTGACCTTTTTCTCTGGGCTCCTCATGTCCCCATGTACCTGGTGAGATGCCTTCACCACCTCTTGTGGCTCAGTGTTTTGTGTGCATTCTGCTGTCTAGCCATACTTCACTCGCTTATTTAACAGTAGCTTCCGGGGTTTTAAAAAAAAGAAAAGTGCACATTCTGGATAAAGTAAAACCAGATTATTCATCCAATGAGCTAAGGAAATATTTGTGGTGTAAGATAATCACATACAACATATCAATTGTTTCATCTTAAGGATGTGAGCCATCATGTTATTCCACTCAAATTTTACATTAAGCCTGGAGTTCTGAATCTTAAGTTACTCTCTGAAGGTCATTTAATTTCCAGATTGGAAGTCAGACAAGCTGGAAGACATTAATCACTGGCTTTGCGATCATTAATGACATGGCCACAGCAGTGAGCAACTCTATCTGATAGCAACTGACTGCAGGAAAGGACAGAGGATGACTAGAAACATTTTTTGCAAATTTTTACACAAAATACACATTTTTTCAGAGGATAGGTGTGGGGGGCACTTACCCCAGATATGTAAGCAGAATTTAAAAATCTTTATCTAAGATATTTTGTATTATGACTTATACTGATTCCACAAACCGGTAGCTGTGAACCCTCGGCAAGAAGCAGAGGTTATCTCTGTCAGTTTTACATTTCCTGCCCTCTTTTATTGTGTATCAATGACAAAAATTCTTGCAAATCCTTAAATTCTGTAGCAAACCACCTGGCAATTAGGGCATACAAGTGAGGTTCAGGTACAAAAATGGCTTTCAGGACCTGAAGAACTAAATCACAGGCCTGTTTAGGGCTTTCTCTGCTCTGATGAAGAGACCAGATTCAATTAACAGATGTCAGCTAACTCCAGTCTCATCTCCATATTGCCTTGACTTAGACGACATCTTTAAGTACAGGGCATTCTGGTCCAAGTCAGCCTCCTGTCATCCCATCCTGTCCTCCTGTCTCCTGAAAAAGAGACCAAAGATACAAAATAAGATATGTGGCCAGTGCAAACAAACACTAAGCATATTTCTATATATTTAAATATTTTACTTATTTTTATTACTATTATTTAAATATTGTATATATTTAAATATTTACTCTTCGCAAGCAAATTGGACAAATGGTAATTTGTTTCCTTAGGTACAGAGGGCACATGTCATCGGTTTTACGAACTGCTTTTAACATGACCTGTTAAATAAATAAATAAATAGAACCCCACAAGATGTGCATGCCTCAAAACCTCAACACACCATTAATTATAACTCTGTCTTTTGAAAGTATCCCTAATGTTTCCAGTCTATAGTGGGATTTGTGCTAGCTTCCATTCAAGCTGCAGCCATTCAGAACACTATTCAGCAGTCTTGGGCAAGGATCCTGTATCTGGATAAAAATGCCAGGGAAATTAGGTCTAGCAACAAAGTGTCCTTTGCAACTTAACTGTGTCATGGAATTCAATATTTCTGGGGAACTGATCCCCCTACACCATCAATAAAGTACATCAGCCAGTACAGCCATCCTCTGAATGGGTTGAAACTGGAACACATGGCCTGAATTCTCCCCTCCTCATTTGAACTTTGCTCAGGATGACTGTTCACAAGTCCCAAAATGTCTTCTGAGCAGAACAGAGTTTAATTTGCACCTTTGATGTAAGAACCCACTGACGCAGAGACCTTAGATTAGCAGATTCTAGGCATGGCGGAATTATGCCATGGAATGTGCTGTCTTCGTCGAGAAGGATGGTAGCGGGTGTGTAAAATACGTAATGTAGCAGCTTTCCCCTCGATCAAATAGAAATCTCATCCAGGCTGTCACATACCGTACCTCAGTCACTGCAAAATCCTTCTCCATGCAGTCACGCCCTGATTATATCCATCCATGGCTGTTTCATCATTTTTCTAATCCAGAATTGCTCTTCCCCATGTAGCTCTTCGCTGGCTCTTATGTTAAAAATGAGATCCCCCTCTTCATTTTCAAAAGTGACCACATCCTACCCTACTTATCATCTAACATTCAAATATATTCCCAGATCCACTCAACTTGCAATGCCAGCCCCCACTGTCCACTCGACTGATTTTCAAACCAGAATATTTCTATGCCTTAAAACGTTACTTTTGTCTCCTATAGCGACCCGTTGCCTCTTCTTTTACGCTTCGTCATTGCCCCTTGCAGGCATGCTGTATTTCCGAGGCCGCAGGGCAATTCTGTTCTATGACTAGGAGGTCTGAGTCCTAGAATGTGAGTAGCAAATACTTATCACTTGAGATGGAGCGTTAGAAAGTCAGCCCTGAGCTCATGTTTCTTACAGCGCTGAGTTGCCATATGCAGGTATATTCATCCCCTGACTTGCAGTCAGCTGAAAGCTGGACACTGCTGAGCCAAGACTTCAGCAATCTCCTCCTCCACTTCTAGCTCCAAATCAGGTCCACAAAGTTCATACGATCTTCCTTTCCTCTGAATCAGTTCCTGTGATGGAACAAATCTACATTTTTAAAACACTAGGACACACGAGTAGGCATCACAATCCTTTTCAGAAGACACTCCTGCTCCTAAGTCACAAAGTGCAACTTCCACAGCTGTTGTCTGCCACATTCCCCATGCTATTCCTTTGAAAGTATAAAATCAAGGGTAAAGTTGTATACTGCCTTGTTTACATTCCTCCACATTGGCACCTAGTGCTACATAGGGGATGAGGCAGGGCTAGGATTTAACACGCCATCAGAGTTGGGAACTTATCTCCAGGAAGAGAAGCCACTGC
This sequence comes from Falco naumanni, assembly GCF_017639655.2. Lineage (NCBI taxonomy): Eukaryota > Metazoa > Chordata > Aves > Falconiformes > Falconidae > Falco > Falco naumanni. Next base: position 74,542,745 of record NC_054059.1, read on the forward strand.
CAAACTAAAGTAGCTGTGGTCTGTGTTGCACTCTGGAGCCTGAAAGCTCATCTTTCAAAAGAAAAATAAACAGGCATGCCTCATCAAGGCAGATGATTTATTATTATTATTATTATTATTATTTTTTATTATTATTACTACTACATCTACTGTACCACGGTTTCTTTCTTCAGAGGAGCATACAAAGCGCATAAAGCTAAGGCACATAAAACTGGTTTTAGAAGTAAAGCCAGCACGTGTTATGAGAAAGGAAAGTGAAAAAAAACCCAAACAAACCCAATAAAACCCCGGATGAGGCTCTTGGCCAGCAAGCAAAGAGGGAACTTGCTGTGCAGGAGGTCTTGGTGCGTCACCAGGGCAGAGGAGCTCTCTGCGCTCCCCAGGGAGCACCTGCAGCTGCACTGAGCACCTCGTGCTCCGCTGCCTGCCCAGAAGTGTCTGTTCACAGCTGACACCCGCGGCTGTCGGTAGCAAAATGGGCCTGCTTTTCAAATGCTTCCGCGGAGGCTGGGATTTGAAAGTTTTCTGCCTGAGCCTTTCCTGGCAAACATTGGGAAAAGAATTTGCTCCATAGGCTTTCTTAGCAGTGGCGACTTCCCTCTCACTCTTCCCACACAAGGAATTAGGGGGGGCAGGGGGAAGAGACACACACACAACACCAACAAGAGGGCTAGAAGAAACAGTGCATTGATTCAACTTGGAGCCTAACAGGCTCCAAGTGTGAACTTTGTGGACCTGATTTGGAGCTAGAAGTGGAGGAGGAGATTGCTGAAGTCTTGGCTCAGCAGTGTCCAGCTTTCAGCTGACTGCAAGTCAGGGGATGAATATACCTGCATATGGCAACTCAGTGCTGTAAGAAACATGAGCTCAGGGCTGACTTTCTAATGCTCCATCTCAAGTGATAAGTATTTGCTACACGTATTCTAGGACTCAGACCTCCTAGTCATAGAACAGAATTGCCCTGCGGCCTCGGAAATACAGCATGCCTGCAAGGGGCAATGACGAAGCGTAAAAGAAGAGGCAACGGGTCGCTATAGGAGACAAAAGTAACGTTTTAAGGCATAGAAATATTCTGGTTTGAAAATCAGTCGAGTGGACAGTGGGGGCTGGCATTGCAAGTTGAGTGGATCTGGGAATATATTTGAACGTTAGATGATAAGTAGGGTAGGATGTGGTCACTTTTGAAAATGAAGAGGGGGATCTCATTTTTAACATGATAAGATAAAATTCTGTCCCCCAAGGTATCTTGTGGGGAACATGCTATTTACCATCTCCTTATGGCTTCAGTCAACAGAACAACACATTCCAGCACTGACCATTCCTCTTCTCTTGTGTACCCTGTTAACAATTTGCTGCAAGGGTGTGGTGAAAATCACCATTTTTATCCCTTACAAGAAAATCTGCTTAGGGCATTACCGTATCCACCTGGGTAAAAGGCTGACCAGAGCTGGGCACAGCGAGCAACAGCTGCAGTTGGAAGGAGATCATGATTTTCAGCCAGTTGAAAACTGCCTTTGTTTTAGTCTAATGCTCAAAACATGCCCAGAAACCCCAAATCTGCCCATCTAACAAATTCCAAATAATTTTGTTTCTCTTCGCTCCTACCCGAAGATCAGTATCACACTTCCCTGACAGTTTATCACAGCATTAGGCAATGCACACAGGCTGTCAGGAAGCCTGACTCCATACTGCCTTTCAGAGAACGGATACCACTTATTTTGGCTTCTTTCACCTAGCACGCCTGCGCCATGCACATTTGCTCCTGCACCTTGTGCAGTATCGCTGTACCCACAGATTCTTCCAGGGCCAGCGACACTAATCACGCAGCTTGCTTTTCTTCATCCGACTTCCACCTGTGTGTAATGACACGCACACGGGTAACTTTAGTTCTACCTGTTACAAAAGCCCACTGCAACGGCAATGGTGAATAACTTTGCAGACGGTGCTCCTGTCTGAAAGCATGGCTTCTCCTGGATGTGCACCTGTGCTAAGCTGACTGTAAACCACTATCAAATCAAGATTTTGCCTTTTTTGAGACGGATGTTGTACCAGCAGGTTTATCCACAAATACCTAACAACAACCAGATAAAACCCCAGCAACCTGCTAAAAATGAAGCAAGGCTAAAATTTATTGTTTGTGAAGTTTTCAGGTGTGCTTTGCATATCTTTCAGCTTTATTTCTATTATTTTAAGTGTTAGAAAATTACTTTCATGTAAAGAAATTAAAATATTAAAGCTTAAATTATTATCCAGTCTTATTCTTCATGATCGTGGCTTTTTAGGAGTATATCTGAATCTTGTAAGACTTGGAATCATTGTGATTATCGAATTAATTTTTGTAAGTCACATTTTCACAAATGCAAACAAAAGGCAGTAGAAATCATGGATCTTTTTTGCTCCATATCCATTTCTCCTTGCTTCTGCTTACTTACTGGAGAGCCTGCCGAGAGACTGAGTTGCTAGCATACTGCCCTTCCTCCCCTGACAGGGGATAATGCCCACAGAAGCAAGAGTTAGGTGAAGGGATTCAAAGTTCAGATGATGTTGAGTGCATTCTTGAAGATACTCACTTACTTTCTCCCTTAGGGATAACAGGAGCCTGACCATAAAGCTACCCTGCAAAGGACAGCCGTGTTACGCATCTTCCCGAAGCGGCTGCGCACTTAGCAGGAGTTAGACCCCAACACAAAATCGCTGTGTGAGCGGTGCTGGTAGCTCAGATGCGGTGCTGTGCTGACAAGGCTCTCCATCTCCAAACCTCACACAGTAGCTGTGAGCTCAGGGAACACTGCATCACTTCTCTCTGTGCACTACGGACCTATCTGAAAGCCCCTTGGAGACCTGAGGAGGTTCTTGCCAGAGAAAAGCAGGTTTATTTGTGTTGTTTCAAATACTATCGCCCAGTATTCTTCTTCCTGCACCTGGGGACCCCTGACACAGAAGTCCCTACGTGGCAGAGAGTGCTGAAAGCCCAGCCAGGATCTTTGTCCATCAAGTGCAAGGACTGTTGTCTAGTCCTGGCATGTGAAGAAATGGAGCAAAACCCTAAAAGTCAAGCAGGAACTACACTCCACTGGATGCTTCTGGGGAGGACATTTTGCCCCACATGCCAGCACCTCCAAGGACCCATGCCCCACACAGGTCTGTCTTTCAAAAGCACCTGTGCAAGCCACAGAGTTAAACTGTTGGTGCAAGGTCCTGCACCTGGGTCAGGGCAGCCCCATATCAGTACAGGCTGGGGGATGAAGAGAGAAGAGCGGTCCTGACGGGAAGGATTTGGGGGTACTGGTGGATGAAAAGTTGGACATGACCTGGCACTGTGCACTTGCAGCCCAGAAAGCCAATGTACCCTGGGCTTTCGCCAGCACGACCAGCAGGGTGAGGGAGGGGGCTCTGCCCCTCTGCTCCGCTCTGGTAAGACCCCCCTGCAGCGCTGCGTCCGGCTCTGGGGTCCCCAGCACAGGAGAGACACGGAGCTGCTGGAGCGGGGCCAGAGGAGGCCAGGGAGATGCTCAGGGGCTGGAGCAGCTCTGCAGTGGGGACAGGCTGGGAGAGCTGGGGTGGCTCAGTCTGGGGAGGAGAAGGCTGCGGGGAGACCTTAGAGCACCTGCCAGTGCCTAAAGGGGCCGGCAAGAAAGCTGGGGAGGGGCTTTGGGCAAGGGCAGGTGGTGATGGCACACGGGGGAATGGCTTTACCTGAGAGAGGGGAGATGGAGATGAGAGATGAGGCAGAAATTCTTCCCTGTGAGGGCGGCGAGGCGCTGGCCCAGGCTGCCCAGAGCAGCTGTGGGTGCCCCATCCCTGGCAGGGCTCAAGGCCAGGCTGGACGGGGCTGGGGGGCAGCCTGGGCTGGGGGCAGGGGTCCCTGCCTGTGGTGGTAAGGTGGAACTATTTGGCATTTAGAGGTCCCTCCCCACTCAAACCATTCTGTGATTCTCTAATTCTGTGATCTCAAAAAATATCCCTCAATCCTCTTTCTCTTCATCATTTATCTAGCTCTCAGTGTGGCAAAAAGTATAATAGCTGAAGTACAAATTACAGCTTATTAGAGATGTTGCAGAGCAAGTGGCTTGGTCGGCCAGCTGCTCTCAGGGGTCATTCTCCTCAGATCTAATTTTATCTCTTGAAGCTGTATAGGCGGAAGTGAAGCACAGTTCATTGTAAGGGGATCAGTTCAACCCTGATGGCAAAAGGAAGGACTGACCTTATTATATATGACCACAGCACTATCCCACTTTGTAAAAATCAGGAGCAAGGCTATCACAATCATTTTGCTTTAAGCTTAAACAATTCATATTTATTAAACAGGAATTAACGGTAAAGCAGAATTGGTAATCATACAGCCACAGAATGGGTTGGGTGGGAAGGGACCTTCAAGAATATCCAGTTCCCACCCCCCACCACAGGCAGGGCCCCCTCCCCCCCAGCCCAGGCTGCCCCCAGCCCCGTCCAGCCTGGCCTTGAGCCCTGCCAGGGATGGGGCACCCACAGCTGCTCTGGGCAGCCTGGGCCAGCGCCTCGCCGCCCTCACAGGGAAGAATTTGTTCCTCATCTCTCATCTCCATCTCCCCTCTCTCAGGTAAAGCCATTCCCCCGTGTGCCATCACCACCTGCCCTTGCCCAAAGCCCCTCCCCAGCTTTCTTGCCGGCCCCTTTAGGCACTGGCAGGTGCTCTAAGGTCTCCCCGCAGCCTTCTCCTCCCCAGGCTGAGCCACCCCAGCTCTCCCAGCCTGTCCCCACAGCAGAGCTGCTCCAGCCCCTGAGCATCTCCCTGGCCTCCTCTGGCCCCGCTCCAGCAGCTCCGTGTCTCTCCTGTGCTGGGGACCCCAGAGCTGGAAGCAGTCAGTCTGTTTAAATCCTTTTCCCCTATTTCTAAAGTCAGATTCAAAGCAAGCAGTGAGCTGGTTGCAGGTTGATACTTCCAGCCAGGAAAAAGAACAAGCAAGTATCAGACTGCTGAGCTGAAGAATTGAACAGATAGCTTTTCAGGGCAGGGTGGGGGCGGGGGGTGGGGGTGGTATGGGGCTACAGCTTTACAATAATTATTTTAAGTTCTGAAAGTGATACAAAACCCAGGAACCCAGAACTTTGTGCGAATCAGTGAATGCGGCCTTGAACGAAAAGTTGAAATACGACATGGTCACTTCACAACAGCACGGTGTATTGTCTTCTTAACTCTTGTCACCCACCTGCAGGGTGCCTGGGTTGCTGGGAAGGCAGATAGCTGACCTGGGGTTATGCAGAGCCAGCTCAGGTCCAGCAGGACTTCTTTGGTCAGGCAAAGCATTATCCCCATGTGCCCCAGGAAACCCAAGCAGGCCTGCTGCAGAATCAGCTCAGAAATCGCCATATGCTCCTCAGCAGCTGGGTTGCTAAATCTGATATGTATGATGGGATGAGCCACATCGCTTCAGTCCAGGTACTGCTTCTGGAGTTAAGCTGACACTTTACATTTTGTGGAAAATTAAATAGTAGGGAATATGGTGCAGTGGCAATGAAGCTAAACATTTAGGAGCCAGTTTTGCTGCAGGACGATAGCTGTATTACATACGTAGATGTGGCACTTAGGGCCATGGGTTAGTGGTGGGCTTGGCAGTGCCGGGTTAACGGTTGGACTTGATGATCTTAAAGGTCTTTTCCAACCAAAGCGCTTCTATGATTCTACTTTGAATTTTCCGCTATTCAAATCCTTACCTTCCATTACTTCTGATAGTGAAGAGCTGATTGTTCTTCCCAGGTCAATGAAAGACTTCCAGCAGTATTTCTCTGTTGGTCGGTGATGAGAGCGAGGGTGACTTCTTACTGACATGAGGTACGTCCGCAGAACCCCTGTAACAGACACAACTGTGCCAGTTGGAGACCTACTTCTCGCTTGAGAAAGCTGACGTTCCCGTATTGGGAACCGCAGCCTGCGGGTGGTGGGGAGATGAAGCGCTTGGTCTTTCCAGTGGCCTTAGCTACAGGCATGGCTCTGTAAGCCACTTTGAGAGAGGCTCATCAGGACTCTGAAATACTTCTATGGGCACAGCCCATGTGCCGTCTGTACCAGGGCAGGGCAAAAGACAAGCTCCTGAAGCCTGGACCTTCCTCACCACACTGGGTTTGCTCGGTGAATCCCAGACTATCCCGTTGGCGTGTATGACCAGCTCTGGTGCTGCCTTCAGAGCACCCCCCTTCGGTGCTCGCACTCAATCCAGTGAGACTTGTGTAGGTTGTGGTCACCTGGCAGTATCCCTTAAGGCTCCTTGGCCACTTCTTTCCAGCAGATCCCCCTCCTCTGCTGTGAGGTGGGATGCTGGGGCAGCTCTGGTGCCCTCAGTCCCTCACCCCTCCTGAAACTTGCACTACTAGCAGGACCGTTGGGAAAAAGCAACATAAAGCCAGGAACAGAGGCGTTTCATTTCCTATCAGTCCTTCTACCCCAGCAGACAGAGGCACCTGCTCCCCACTGAGTGCCTGCGGAGGGCATCTTCGCACTATGAGCAGCCTTACAAGGCACTTAGAGGCTTTTCTTGGCTTCAGTCTTCACGCTGTGCTGGACATACATACCAAGAAAAGGAGACCGTTCCCTTGGAAGGAAAGACTGTGTCGAATGCTGCTAAGGGAAAGACTGTTAACTCAGCTTTGACCCTGCAAGCTATCTTATGATCTTCTGGGCTCCTCCCTTGGCCTTGCAGACACCTTAGCGTATCTCCATCGTTCACAGAACTCCTGATACCTTTCCCTGCCTCTCGGCACGCACCAGGGGCTCCCAAAGACATTGTGTTATTGACAAGTGCTGTAATGACAAATGGGCCCGTTCCTTCGGTACCTCAGGCCTCTGAAGCGACAATCTGAAGTTATACCAAGGGTGTGAATGAGCTCCAGCCCTCCTACCCACCATCACCTATGCCCAACTAGTCAGAAAAAAGTTCCAGATGATGAAGTGCCCTGGCAGGCTGCTACCATGAACAGCTGGGTACTGGGACTCCCCAGCCTGAGGGTACATCATCAAATCCTAAAAGTCCTCCTATTCCAAACCCCTCTTTGACCTCTTTCAGGGACTCTTCCCACAATGCCTATTTCAGGTGAAAGTAATTTTATCCCAAGAACTTACAGAATTATTAGCTCTTTTTTTTTTTTCAGGAAAAATCTTACTACAGGCCATTTCCTGATCGAGCAGTGGATAGCAGTTGGAGATTGATTCTGACCTTAGGGAGGCTGATCTTTGTTTAGAAATTCAAGGGCAGAGTGGTGACACAACCTGGGGCACAGGAGGAGACGTACGAGAAGAAATGTGAAAGAAGGAAGCAAAGAAAACACATGGAAGGCAGCATTGCTGGGGATACAGCTGGAGACACACTCTTGGAAGGTGGCACTTTGTGCCAAAGGAGGTACCTCTGACAGGACTGTGGCGTGTGGATAAGCCAAACTGGAGCTGGGACACCCCCAAAGGGACTGCAGCTCCCACACCAAAGCAGGGGAGGTGCAAGAAGCAAGGAGCAGCAGAAGAAAAGAGGAAGAAGCAGGGAGTGGTAGACAGAAACCATTAAGCACTGGCCCCACCTCCTGCATTGCCCATTGCCTCACTCAGTGAGTGCAGCGTGCAGTGAAAAGATGGGGAAATGAGATTAGCAGGGAAAGAAGATGTTGGGCTGTGGCAGGGAGCAAAAAGTAATTTCCCTGAGTGTTTGTTTAATTGCTTGTCTTCCAGTTCTTCTCAATACCTAAACCAGTAATGAAAAGCTTATGTTAGCTGACAGTGAATTAAACAAAGTGAAATTTCCTGAGTTGAGACATTTTGCCCATGGCAGCCTATTGACCTGCAAGATGTTTGCTCTATCTGTGGGGATTTGTCTTCCCTTTAGTGTGGGCCTGATACAACATCCTGCGATTTTGTCTATTCATGATGTCAAGGATTTTCACAAAAGCAATGGAATTGTCTGTGACCTAACTGAGAAAGGGGGAATGATGACTCCCATTGGGCAAGACAATGGATGAACAAAACACCTTACCTAGACTGACCACCAGATGCTTTGGGACTCACCCTAGATCTTCTGAGCGTGGTGATGTTCTGGGCAAATATGCAGAAATTCCCATTTCTTCCCTCAAAGAAGTCTCTCTAGCTGCTATCCTGGATTCACCCTTGGACAGGATTTTGCTGCTGCAGAAGTTGTTCCGTGTTTGTTTGAAATCATGACTCAGTCAGATGCGCACCTAGCGATGGGACCAATCAATAAACCCCTGCAATGGAAGAAGGCTTAGGGGAGAAGGACGAGGGCTCATGAAGCGCAAGGAAGGAAGGAGTGACTGACCACAGCTGTGGCAAATAAACATGAACTGGTCTCAACAAAAAAGTAACTGGAGGGTAGCCTTTGTTTTGGATCAACTGGCTGTATCAGCTGAGCAGATCAAGTGATTGGCTGGATGTTTGTCTCTGAGTTAGTCAAAAGGGTTTGAAAGCTTTCCTGAGCTAGTCAGACCAGCAGTGGGGGAGGGCATCCATGGCTCAGCCCCACAGAGAGTGTAAAATCTGGATGACAAACAACAAGACCTCTGAAGAGAGCAAAGTGCCTGAGCTGGTCTCAGACTATGGTCCCTTTGCAGGGACTAGGGATGCTCAGGGTCGTGATGGTGACCTTATTATGGAGACTGGTAATGGGAATCATGTTTGTGTTGCGATTCAACGGCGTACTGCAATTGCTGTTTTCTGCTGTCATTTGTGCTTGTATTATGATTTCAGTTCATTGCTGTGCCACTCTGCTTAATTACATGTGTGATTCTCTAATTCTGTGATCTCAAAAAATACCCCTCAATCCTCTTTCTCTTCATCATTTATCTAGCTCTCAGCGTGGCAAAAAGTATATATAAAATATCTTCAAATAAGTAAATTTAGGGTTAAACATTAAACCCTCCGTGGGTGGAATATCTATAAGATCCTGTTCAGAGAGTATTGGGCTCTGACAGGCTATAGGTGAAAAAGTTGCCTTGGGAGTCCCGAGTCATTGAGCTGCCTGTAACCGTATGATTCCTCACAACAGACTTTACCTGATCTCCACAACCATCACTCTGCTTAGTACGATTGTCTAAACGTCATTTAGTAACCACATACTCCTTCAGACAACCATAGCTGTCTTCACTGAGTGCAAGTCTAGAACGAGATATGCAACAGAATGACTTCCAGCGTGCTCCCACAATCTGACACGACAGCGCGATGTGCCCTGCCGTGCGGGTCTGAGCTCATTTCCAACAGTGTAAAAGCTCAGAGCTGGTGAGCTCACCTGTCAGACAAGATGCATCAGCATCCTCAAAGTCAGGGAACAACGAGAGCGAGTCTGGCATTTCACTCATGCACACAAGATTGTCAGACACGATAACAAAACAATAAGATCACTTTGTTCTATTTCCACAAGGATACGAACTTCATTTCCCTTTCCTTGGGAAGTGATGCACTAGGCACCAGGTGCAACTTTCTGCAGTTGGGAGCCTGGAACATGTTAGTGGGTGGGTTATTCCCTGCAGCTGGATTATGGGACCTGTCTTCTGGAGCTGGAGTTTTCCTGTCCTCCTTCACCCTGCGCAGAAAGAGGAAGGGCAGCCGCCGGAGCCAGGCTCCACGGGCCTCCCAAGGGTACTGTTTCTCCTGGTGTGGGGGAAGTTGAGGTACTGCTTTTCTCTTCTGTTCCAAACTTAGCTGAAGGATAAGGCAGGGAGCAATGTGACTAATCGATTTGGTCTCCGATGGGCTGAAATGGTTGCTGTACCAGGAACTCTGCTGCCTGGCTGCTCATCTCATCACGCTCAGTTCAGCTACATCGTCTGACAGCTCACAGCAGGGTGCCGCATGCTTTTTTGAGCAGAAAACATTCCAGTGGACATCTAACCAAAGGGGCTGGAATTATTTCCTGATGAACACCCACCCCAGTGGCCTCCATTCAATTTATTCCACCTAATGTTTTAAATGACTGCTGGAGCTGAAGTACTCTGAGATCTTCACTGGCCTCCTGCAATACATTTGGCAGCTGTATCTGCCCCCACCCTCAGGAGGAGTGTTTCTCTCTTTTTTTCCATGCTTACAAGTTTGATATTCCTTCAAAGGTTTCCCCTCATTACACACCAAATTCCTGGGCGGTGTTTGAGGCCACTCTCATTTCCTCGGGGAAGCTGACACACCAGCCCTGGGCTGGCCACCATCTTCGTCTTCCAATGAAGACAGATGTTCTGGTGGCTGCCACCACTGGCAAGCTGAAGAGGATGATCAAAATCTGTAAGATTGACTCTTCTGTTGCTATAACATGGGACAACATTGCTAACAAAATTCAACCTGAATTTTCATCCAAGAATTAGTCCGGATCTCACTGTGTCAGAATAGGGACTTCTTTTCCCCTAAACCACATACACCAAGGTCTGGCGTTCTCCCCATCTGTTATGCAGGTGTCTCTGTTCCGTAGCATGGCCACCTCAAACTCTGTCCAGGCATTAACTGAGCCTAATACCATTCATGAGGTCTCTGGGTATGTTGCTGTTGGAAGAACGCTCCTCTGAAACCTCTGCTGCTCTCTTCCAGCTATTTGGTGGGGGTTGGGTGGTTCTGCTGCCATTCGTAGTGTGAATTCAAACGGAGACAAGCACTCACAGGAGAAAGAAGGTTTAATTCCTACTTCTTCCCTTCCTTTCATGGTTCTTCTGAGACTGAGGAAAACTAAAAGGGAAACTAATTCCTGAGTACAGACAAGTGTGGAATGGCGTGGGAGCCAGTGGCTGCTGTGCGCCCCCACCAACATTGCTCTTCAAGGATCAGTGCTTGATTGTCAAGTATACCCAAGAGGCAAATAAACATACAGGCCACACACTTCGAGGCAGAACAGCTACAAATAATTAATATATCCTTCTGCTGGCATAGAAGTTGAGACTGAGGGGACAAAGGACAAGTATATTCTTCCAGACAGAGTATAAATCTGGGGAATTTCATTGTGGAGGAGGTCTCAGATCACCACAGTCCCAGTGGACAGATCACTTTGAATATCTGAAACCCACTGCTGCATTTCAAGATGTGCCATGGAGCACAGCTAGTCACAGAGGGGTCTAGGTCACCTAATTGCAAAAGAACCAGTGTTAGCGAGAGAGCAATGCACAGGAACAGTATATGCCAAATATTAGTAACGTGTCTCCCTTGCTAAAAGCCACTAAAGACTGAGTTAACGGCCTGAAGAAAAAAAGTCACTAGAGAAAAATGTAGGGAAGCGGCATGGAAGAGCCATTGGGGAGAAAAAGAATTAAATTCTTGGGTCTTTGCACAGCTACAGTAGTACAGGGAAAAGTCCACAGGGTGTCATCAGAGCATCAAGGAACAGCAAAAACCCAAAACCAAACCCAAAAAACTTTTCTGGACTAAAGGCTTCTGGCACAGCTTTTGTCTTGGGAAGTCCATGCAACATATTTTTAGTGACTGTAGTCACCTTCATGCTGAAAGACTTTAAAATTACTCAGTGGTAAAAACATTTAGCTCTTTTGCAACTTTTTATAACAAGTAAATCTCAAAGTACTTTACAAAGATTATGATAAGCTTTAGCACTGCTTTAGGAATAGGAAAATTGGGATTTAGAATACCTGGCTCGTCGTGGCTCAGGAATAGGGTCAGGAGGAGAGACGAGCTTTCCTGAGAGCCAGGAGTCCTGATGGTCTTTGTGTCCCTTATGTATGTTGTCCTGGGGCAGGCACGAGGGAGCAGCAGAACCTCAGCCACCACTACCAGGAGTGGCAGAGCTGGACTGAAAGAAAAGCAGGGCTCAGTGACAGCAAGTGTTACCCGCTTTCCTGAAGGAGACTGAGATATAAAACACTTGATAAGCCTTGCTTTGAACTATCCTTGCGTATCTTGATCATACCTCCAAACGTTATGGAGGTTTCAGAGACTAGTCACTATCGCGGTGGCTCATTCTCCACACAAAGAGGAGAGCAAGAAGAGGAACCAGGAGCTGTATAGATTTTCCCCGAACACATCCTTCTGTCCTTGGCACAGGAGATGAAAGGGTGCCCATGTCACTCTGCCCACCCTTCCCAGCACAGATGTTTTTTTGCTGACCCCAGCTCTAGCACCCAGTTCCACTTCAGACACAGTCAGTCCTAAATGCACGTCACTAACCACATGAATGTCATTGCTCTAAGAGTGAGTCTGGCCTGGAGACCAGCACTACTCGAAATTGCTCGAGGCTGTCCAGTCACAGCAGTCACTGGCCATGGAGCAACTCCCCACGTTTCTTGCAGAGCGCCCCACTCCAAACCTCTCACTCATGTTTCGCACTGCAGGGAGCGGCAATGGCTCTGCAATCAGTTACCCCTGACCTGCAGGGCTGAGCCCACTAAAACCATCTTCTAACAGTCTGAAAGCAGAGCTGGATGCTCTTCAGGGGGTAATTATCTGTAGGTGTTGCAGGCTGGGGACCTTGCCTTGGTAGCCATCTGCCTTCATCCCATCCCACTTGCCCTCTGTTAGAGTCACAGAAGCTTCTTGCTGATTCTTCTGCAGCTCTTTTGGCCCACGTCTTCAAAGTGATTTCCATCTCCGAGGGAATCTGAATGCTGCGGGTTATGTCAGGATTTATTTAAGTGGTAAGTAGCTACTTCTGTGGGCCTTTGATCTTCACCGCAACAAACTGGCCACTCAAGTATATATGACATGGGGTATGTCTTTGCTGACAAGGTGGGGTGTAGATGTTTGGCCCCTTCAAAATTTTCACTTACGTTCATCATTGAAAATGTAAATATTGGCATATAGAGCCGTACAAATCTTAGGCAGAAATTTCAGATATATTACAGTCCTATGAATTGTAGTAAGAAAGAAACTGAACTTGTTATCATGAATTGACCCTCTATTTTCTAGATTTCTGTTAAAAAATTACAGCCTTTTTTGAACTGTCAGTATATGGGACACATCTCTTCAAATCACGTGTCTATAACCTGATTCAATATTCTCGTCAAAACCTTAGGATTCTGTGTAATCCTGTAGGACTACAGGGGATAGTTGTTCCAGGGAAGCAAAGAGATCTTCAACCAGACAAAAGATTCTCCTCGCTGCTAAATCCACTGAATGTCATCAATAAAGAAACTGCAGCAGACATTTGTAAAAAGACAAGCCAGCCCCGAAGAACAAGCAAACAAATCACAAAACAAAACCAAGCTAAGCTGGAAAACACAGACACTCCTGGGTATTTTCTGCATTGCAAATGTTATGAACTTGGATCATCAATATTCATGAGATGCAGTAGCTGAGGACATCCAAGCAAAGCACAAACCTTATGCACGCTCTGCAGGCGCTCGTGCCCTCTTGCCATTGCCTCTGACTGGGACAGGAGAGAGTGACAGAGGCGGCAGCAACACTTACATTCATTAGGCCAAACCAGCAGCTGCTCTCCTGGCTGATGGGCTGCCACTGGTGTAGGGAAAAATCAAACAGCCCCCAAGACTGTAACATCATTAACCAGACACCGCAGAATTTGCAAGGAAAGAGCATTTTGGTGACCGGAGCATTTTTACCTCCTCAAAGTCACCCTCTTGTCCCGTGGGATATACCACGTGCATTGCCAAAGCTGACATTTCAGAATGTTTTTGGCAGTTACACTTGTTGTGGAAAAATCCTTTGCCTTTCTCTGCACCCTTCCTGCGGGATTTCTGAACTCCTTTGGAATAAGTAGAGCTCCTGACTGCATGGCGAGGCTTATAATTTGTCATTTTCCCCCTTTTATTGTCTCTGCGTTACCTAGGGACCTTGCTCTTCTGATCTGCTCGCAGGCTGCCTTCACTGGCAGTGGTGAGATAAATTGAACATGACAAACTCCGACTTTTGCCCTTCTTTACCTTGTCCCTCTCCAGTTCTTCCAGCTCTGCCCAGGGTTCAGTTGCCCTCCCAGGCTGCAGCCCTGCAGCTCGTATCACAGAATGATGGAAAACAGGATTGGAAGAGACGCTCAGGGGTTATCTCGTCATCTTTTGCACTCCAGCATGATTAACCGTCTCATAAGCAGTTCTTGACAGCTGTCAGTCTAATCTGCTTTTAAAAGCCGCCAGTGGAAGCAATTCTGTATCATAACATGTGTGAGCTACTCCAGCGCTGTGTTATCCTTGGGGGCTTACAATGGGTTTCCCAAATTCTAATCTAAATATTTCCCGCTGTGTTCTAAGGCCAGAAGTTCTTGTCCTGTCTCCTTTCGGTAGCTAGAACTGATACCACCCTGTTTCTTTCAATTTCTGATGTTTTCACATCATTCCCATTGAAACCCATTCCAAATGGTCCCATTCTTGGTTGGAAAGCGGTGCCCAGCAAGGCTTGCCTGTGGGAGTGCTGGGCTGAAGGAGAACAAACCAGAACAAACCCCCTTGCTGTCTCTGCCTCCCTACGACCTGTTTCTTTTGGAAAAAATCTGCCACCATTAACTCCACTTCAGCCTCACGTCAGTGAGTGCATCAAATCATTTCACCAACATCTCGATATACCACAGTTCATGCCTCCTCCATATCTGCAAGATCTCTTACTCTTAGCAGACAATTAAGTTGGTTTGATGTGATTTGGTTTGGACCCAGCCATGCTGGCTGTTACTTGTTCTATCAATACTTACAGATGGGTTTTGTTGACCCATTCAATATCCTTTCAGGCACTGAAGTTAAGTATATAATCCCTCAAGTCCTCCTTTTCCCCACTGTAAAGATACTCCTTACATTTGTCCTGTTCCTGTTTCTTTATGAGATCTCAAAACACCTCGCTTGCACCCCCGAGATTGCTTTGCCGACTTCCCTATGTATGTCAATATGAAATAAATCAGACCCGGCCAATCTGGAAACCTCCAGCATGCAAAAGAAATCTTTAACCTACCATTTTCTTATTTTAGCCTGAGTCCTCAGCCTTTTTTTGCTGACATTTATTGTTAGCCACCTGATCACAACTGACCTTTTAAATGAAGACTGAAGCAAAAAAACCCAAACCCAAAACCATTGCATGCTTAGGTTTTTTTCTCTGGTAGTATCATCCATTCCCTGGTGCATAGCGAAGCACCCCTCTTTCAATTTTCTCTTAACTACTGGATGCAGCTATGGCTTACCTTCTTCTTCTTGTCTTTCCTCTTCCTTCTCATTGTGTGTCTTGTCCCTCACTTTGCCCATGTCCTTGCCGCTGTGCCCACAGGCACCCGGGCTACCCCGGGATGAGTGCACAGAGGCAGCTCACCAGGTTAAAGCACGCTGGGGAGCAGAGGGAGCCGCGCCGCTGCCGTGAGCGGTGCCCGTGAGTGGTGCCCAGCACCAGCTGCCTGCGCCGCTGCCATGCCCTGTGGCTGCCAGGACGGGTCAGACTGCCAAGGACGATCTCCAAGCATGGGAAATTGGTGCCATTGCAGTGTTTTCTTCGTAAGAGCTGCCTGAATGCATACGGCAGGGGAACATCCCCGTTTTCAGCAGCGTGAGAAAAACGCGGCAGCACTTGAGAGATGACCAGTGTATTCCCTGCTCAGTGCTGCTGCTCCTGAAATGCTGAGGCTACCCAAGCTCCTGTTTCACCACCAGCTTTGATTCACTTGGCTGTCCATGGGTCCTTCCTCGCTCTCCCTGCAGGTTGTAACCGTTGCCACTTTATCTCACTTGCTTTTACCCCCATGTTCTTCCCTGCTTCCTCTGCAAGAACCATCCTCCCCAGGCATCTGACCAGGGGGGCTCCTGGTCAGCCCACCCACCCAGCTCCAGCCCCCTGCTCCGCCAGCTCCCCATGCCGCACCTAATGCAGGCTACGGACCTGATGCTGATAAACCAGACCATGTGGGGATCCATTCCTGGCATCCTGGTCACGAAGCTGGAAGGAAAATAAGTGAGCACGTAGAATGAAATTGCCTCCAAAATGACTCACCCATTTTACAGGGGCCTCACTGTGCTCTTGGAGCTCATATATTGCCTTTTATACAGAAAGCAAGTGAGCTCATTCCCAGCAAAACCAGCTTTTGGTACTTAGACCTTCTAGTGAAGCTTCCTGCAAACTACAGCTGCTGTAGTACAAACACTCTGCCTTACACGGACCAGGAGAAATACATGGAGAAATCCAGGCAGGGCAGGCATCGATGCCCCCGTTCACACTGCAGCAGGAGCCCTAATCCCAAATCTTTGTTTCTAAACACACAGAGCCCGCGAGGTCCCCCCCCCCGCACAGGGTACATGGTGCCTGCACTGATTAAGGGGGTGCCTGCAGGATCCAGCCGGCTGGAGCTGCGGATGAACGAGGCTGCAGACGCCCTTTGCAATGATGCTCATTCCTTTATTGGTGTCATTGCCAGTTTTTGAAGGGTGCTGGCACTTTCTGGTCGTTCCCAGCACTGGGTCAAAGCTACATTACAGCATATTGAAGAGGTGTCCATCCAAAGCCAGAGGGGATGTGAGATTAATGACCTCTCTCCATACAGTATGTATAATATATATATATTTATAATATGTCCTGTATATTCTTATGTATAGAGTGACGAGGATGGGCCACCATACAGTAAACTTTTGATTTCTAAATAAATCACCAGAGCAACAGGCACAAAAATTTGGTCCTAATCAAGGCCCTCACCTTGTCAATTGATCTGAAACAGACCCCAACCCACCCTCTTGCAAAAAAAAAATAAATATCCAGACCTGAAACCCAAAATAACTAAACAACCAATTAAACAAGTGAAAAAAAAAAAAAGCCCCCCCCCAGCCCTGCCCCCCCCCTGTGATTTGCCCCCTGTACAGTCACTCACATTGACGGTAAATAGATCCCTTAGCTACACACACGCGCGCACCCACACACACCGACACACACTCATATGTAAATACACACGCACCAACATACAAAGACCAAAGAACATTACAAATATACATCTGAGGTTGCTGCAGTGATGCGCGGAGCCACCCGAGGCGGAGGGAAAACACCGCCGCTCGCTCGCCCGGTCTCAGCTCAGATCACCAGCGTCTGCTTCCAACCTGCCTTGGGTTTTGTGCTAAGGAGGTGGGAGGTCGTCGGCAGCAGTGCAGGGCGACAGCGAGTGCACGGCAGACTGCTGGACCTGGGCACACGAGAGCTGCGTTGCAAGCCACGCTCGGGACGCTGCAAGAGGCTCATGCCATCCCCGGCACTGTGCTCTGCTGGAAGGGCTTCCCCATGGATCCCACTGTGACCACGGTTCTGCTGGACCTGGACCTGTCTTTTGCTGTGACAGGTGAGGACCAGCATGTGCAGTGGAAGATGGGTGTGGAGCATCCTTCATTGTAACTCCATTGTAACTTCAACGTAATGTTTCCATGGCCTGGGGCAAGCCAGGAGGAACAAGAGACCATCAGCTCTTGAGCTTTGTTTTCCACGCCCTGGGTAGAGAACAAAGGTAAAAAAGACTGTTGCTAGTTCATCACCTTCGGGCTCCACAAGCTGCTGACCCAGCTGAAGGTGAACTTGGGGCAATTAGGAAACAAGGAAGGGAGGAAAATACAATCCTACAGGCCACCCTGCAGGCAGCTTCTCCCCTTTCTGAGATCTGTGCTTCCTGACCCCGATTCCCAGACGCTATCCTGGAAAGTAATACAGAACCAGGCTCTCATCCACCACGTTTCATGGGGACAGAACCAGCTCACACCAGGAGATGCACAGGGACAACCTCCTGGCTGCTGGCGGTACTTGTGGACAGAACCTCACAACAAGCCATGGAAGAGACCCATCTCACTCCTAGACCGCCCCACCTGCACCCTGAGCAGAGACCAGTGCTGTCTGCTGCTGGAAGGGAGCGAGCTCCATCCTGGGGGCAATCAACACCTTCTGCAAGAGCCTACAAGCCAGGTGCTGGGGTGAGGGAGAAGACGTTGGAGAGGCAGAAGGTGTTATGGGGCACAGGTGGGGAAGGGAAGATGGTGGCAGAGGCAATGATCAAGAGGCAGGACAATATTACAGGGGATGGGGAGAAGACACCCCGTGGCAGAGCAGGGGATGTGTCAGACGGATGGGAAGGTCTGTGGATGCTGGTCACATGAAGCACATTGATGGGGCAGTCCCATTGGGTGGGACTTGCACTGCTCTGATGTAGACACAGCTGATGTTTCTGCTCCTGATGCTTCTGCTCCGTGTCTGTGCCTCGTTCCCTCTCCCTCCCTCATGCTGGGTCCTGTGTGCAGGAGGCCTGGAGGCCAGCAGTGACCAGTCCTCCAGTGGAAGAAATTATCTTCATCGCCAGATGTTCCTCACCTGTGATCTCAGACCTGCCTTCCCAGGGACTGGCCTCAGCAAACGTCCATTTGAAGACCCATATCCTCCCAGGTGAACCAGGCACTCGCTCCCTCACTCGTTAGGGTCTCATTGAACAAGTGGATCTCCCCCATCTCCACACATCTGGAAGCCATCCCAGGGAAACTGCAGCTGCTGGCCTGGCCCTGCCAGGAATGGTCTTCAACAAGGACTCACCTTCCCTCAGCTGAACTGCTGAAAGCTGAATCATTCAGGAACACCGAATGATGTCCTGGCACCAACATGTGTTGCTGCCTGGGATGGGTTTCAGATCGCCAGAGTGGCCTTACGGCTTGCCCCCCCTTACCCGTTACACGTTCATCTCTCCATGACCCACACAATCACCAAGAAATTTCTCCCAACTACAAGGTGACCTCCACATGATATTGCCTAGCCTGGAGGAGAGTGATGTTGACATCACTCCTCTGGGCATCTCCATCTTGTCCTGCATTTCTTCATTGCCTTTAGTCGCCAGGATGATGGACACTCTCACCTCTGGTTTCACTTAGGTAGCACTGCTCCCAGACTATGTATGTCTTTGGGAGGGATGGGTGGAAGGGGATGGACATTTCCATCTCCTGTTCTTGCTATAAGGACTTAAACACCCACTTAGTCAGGGATGGGAGCAAGCTGGGTGTCAGACAACCGAACAGGACAGGGCCAGCCGTCTCCAGAGCATGGCACAGGTGAACGAAGTCCCGGCACTGCCAGGACTGACTTGGTTTGGTTAATCTGCAAGCCCTCTCTGTGGATGGAGCTGGCATTCCTGGCATGACAGCCATGCCCAGAAGTCAATGAGATGTCATTGCTGCCACCAGTGTTGACGCAGGCTGGAGTCCCTCTGGGCCTCTGACAAGCCCAGCACAAGGTGCTGACACCATGAAGTCTCCAAATCCTTGTAGAAATTGACAAATTCCCTGGGATCCAGCAAAGCAAATGCAGCATCAGAGTCCGTGGCCACTTCACCTTCTGCCAAAGCCACCGGAGAGGGGCACATGCCCTCTCCTGCCTGCCCTGCGGAGCATGACAGCGAGCAGTACAGCGGTGATGCCCACCCCACCAGTGTCCCCGTGCTCCAGCCCTGCGTGGGGGCTGCGACCACGGCGTGGGTGGGGCTGGGGGCTGAGCGTACCCGAGGAGCGGTTGGCGTGGTGCCCACTGCCAGCCTTGGATGTCCTTCAGTCCAAACGCATCTCCTGACTTTGTGCATCAACCACTCCATAAATAAATACGTTAAATAAATAAAGTGACAGATCCAGATCGAGGAGGAGGGGGCAGAAGGAAGGAGGGGGAAGCTCCCCTCGCCCCAGGGGATGTTCGTGAGCGTCTCATACAAACACACGCGCACACAGAGTAGCTGAAGACAAAGATGAACTGGGACCGGTGGAGATGCTGCCAGCTGGGGCCCCTTCCCCAGCCGTTGGCAGGGCACAGTCCTCACTGTGAGGCGGTGTGGGGGACGAGGGGGTACAGGACATCACTCCTGAGCTGGCATCGTGGTGGTGCGTGGGGAGCTGGAGGTGAGGGAGACATGCGTGGCTGAGGATGGCAGTGACCGCGGCGTCTGGCACCTGGATGGGGAGACAACCCAAGAAAACCTGGTTTCTTTCTCCCTCCCCTTCCCCTTCCTCCCACACTCCCTGAAATCCAGCCATTTTCTCAGTCATTTGCTATGCAGGCAGCACCAAAGGACACCCAGTGGTGGGCAGGACGATACCTTGTGTCTTACCATCTGGGACATAGGTGCTTCACAGCATCACAGAATGGGTTGGGTGGGAAGGGACCTTAAAGAACATCCAGTTCCCACCCCCCCCACAGGCAGGGACCCCTCCCCCCAGCCCAGGCTGCCCCCAGCCCCGTCCAGCCTGGCCTTGAGCCCTGCCAGGGATGGGGCACCCACAGCTGCTCTGGGCAGCCTGGGCCAGCGCCTCGCCGCCCTCACAGGGAAGAATTTCTGCCTCATCTCTCATCTCCATCTCCCCTCTCTCAGGTAAAGCCATTCCCCCGTGTGCCATCGCCACCTGCCCTTGCCCAAAGCCCCTCCCCAGCTTTCTTGCCGGCCCCTTTAGGCACTGGCAGGTGCTCTAAGGTCTCTGCGCAGCCTTCTCCTCCCCAGGCTGAGCCACCCCAGCTCTCCCAGCCTGTCCCCACAGCAGAGCTGCTCCAGCCTCTGAGCATCTCCCTGGCCTCCTCTGGCCCCACTCCAACAGGTCCACATCTTTCCTGTGCTGAGATGTATATGATGATATATGACATCATCACCCTGCTTTTAACATGCATCCAACAACTGTTACCAAAGCAATGTCAGCTGTATTTTAAAATCTCATCAACACCCAAATGATTCATCACCAGTTTCAACCCCAAAACAACCGCTGGGCTTACAGCTCTGCTATGACCCCTCTGCCTGCCCCATGCCCACACGCTGCCCTGCACAGAGCATCTCAGCCATTCCACAGCCCCTGCATGTCCCCCTGCCCGCTGGCACTCACCAGGAGCGGGACTTCCTCACCCGGGAGGCTGCTGGCCGCTCCAGGAGGCTGTCCAGGTGCATCAGCCTCTCCAGGTGGAGAGCCCGGGGGTCCTGCTCTGCTGGGTCCCTGCTCCGCTCAAACTCAAAGATGGCTGGAGGAGAGAGGTCCAGCTCCAAGAACATGATGTTCTCAGCCTGCAGCAGCACAGGGCAGAAGGAAAAACAATACGAGGAGTCACCGCATGACAAAACACGGTGCCAGCTTTGGTATTTCCATGCTGCTGAGAAAAGCTGACCAGCATGCTGGGGAGCTGGACCCTCCTCTGGCTGCTGCAGCCATGAAGCAAGCTCCAAACTGAGATGCAGGCTTATGGCTCTGCTCAGGCTCTTCTGGTCTTTCCCAGGGCTGAGTCCAGCAGGCGAGGCTGAATGGCCCCGTCCTTTCACATGGCAGGTGCTGCCAAAGCCAGGGAGCCAGCAGCTCAAGGACTGGCTGAGAGCACGGCCAGTCCTGCCAGGTGGGAGAATAAAGCTGGGAGCTTGAATTGACATATCCCAAATCATTGTGAGCTTGTTTACTCTGTCTTCTCTCACACTGTTCATTCATCCTTCCTTCCATCCACCCAGTCACCCACACATCCATCCATCCATCCACTTACCTGTGCATCCATCCATCCATGCATGCATCCATCCACCCACCCACACATCCATCCACCCACGCACTTCTCACGCATGCATCCATGCACTTACCCATGCATCCATCCATCCACCCACCCGCACATCCATCCATCCATCCATCCATCCCTCCCTCCCATTTATCCAGTGACTTACTGTCCCTCCCTGGCACGCACAGCGCCCTCTCACTTACCCGGTACCGAGGATGAGATCCCATGGCCATGGCCACACGGGCATACTGGCTGATGGGTCTCTTGTACCCCACCGCAGAGGTAGGCCGCCTCTTCATTTGGTTGCTGTTTCTAAAAAAATAAATTAAGAGAGGAACGTGGATTGGAGAACATAAACACCTACTAAAAATGCATCCGAACAGTGATAAGCAGAGCTCTTCTACAGTGAGTGAGGGATGGCCCTTCCTGGTGGGGCTTGTCTTGGAGAGGATTCCCACCCATAGGCACCCGCAAGCACCCCTGGGTCTCTGCTGTCCCCTCCAGCCCTGGGGATGTCCCTGCTCTGCTGCCAGAGGCTTCATGCCCATGGTCATCAGTGCTGGGGCAGAGCGTGGGTCAGCGCTGGGGACGTACCCTCCGGTGGGCACCAGCGGCTGGAACTTCCACTGGTCCTCCTCACCGTCGAAGTACAGGCGGTTCATGATCTTGTTCTTCTCTTCTGGTGGGATGAAGTTCTCGATGATCAAGTACCTGAGCAAGGGACCGGCAGAGAGGGAGACAGAGCGAGAGCAAGGGGGTGGGAAGGAGCAGGAGAGGAAGGAGTTAATGTGACAAGTGACAGAAAACAGGGCAGAAAGGGAGAGGAAAGGGATGGCAGGAAGAGAAGCAGACAGCGCAGGGAAATGGGAAAAAATCCAGAAGATGGAAACATGATGGAAATGGAGAGGTTGAAGCAATGGATCCAGCCGGCAGAGAGGTGACAGAGGCAGGAGAGGGAGGGCAGAGGAAGACAGTTGTCAGAGAGGAGCGAAGACACGTGGGCAGCTCGGCAAGGAATCCTCTCCTCCAGGCAGGAACCCCCCTCTCCTCTCAGGACCATCTGCCCGACCAGAAAATAGACACGTTCAACAATGCAAAATGGACCCCAACAGGAATCTTTTCTTTCTACATTTTTCTGGGGCAAATTTGGGTCGATGAGTCACTTCACTGAGTTGCCAGCTTTTAAAAAGTTTGAATCATGTTCGAAGTGAAAGCTAGCAAAATTTGAGATTAGATTTTGTTTCTAGTAAAAGTATAGATACTTTGCCTTAAAAATGCTGAAATACTTAGATAAGTCTGGGTCAGTTTTTTAAAGATACCTGTCCTGGTTTCAGCTGGGATAGACTTATTTTTCTTCTTAGTAGCTGGTGCAGCGCTGTGGTTTGCATTTGGTGTGAGAACAATGTTGATAGCACACTGATGGTTTTAGTTGTTGCTGGGTGATGTTTATACTAAAATAAGGACTTTTCAGTCCTTGCAAGCAAGAGGGCTGGAGGGGCAGGGGAAACTGGGAGGGGACATAGCCAGGACAGGTGACCCAAGCTAGTCAAAGAGGTATTCCATACCATATGACATCATGCTGGGTATATAAACTGGGGGAAGAAGAAGGAAGGGGAGGACGTTTGGCATTGTGGTGCTTGTCTTCACAAGTAACCATTAACGCATGATGGAGCCCTGCTTCCCTGGGGATGGCCGAGCACCTGCCTGCCTGTGGGAAGTGGGGAATAAATTCCCTGCTTTGCTTTGCTTGTGTGTGCAGCTTTTACTTTACCTATTAAATTGTTCTTATCTCAACCCTTGAGTTTTACATTCCCTTCCGATCCTCCTCCCCATCCCATTGGGTGAGGGGCAGTGAGCAAGCGGCAGCGTGGTGCTGGGTTGCTGCCCGGGGTTAAACCACAACCATACAGAGTAAGATCATTGCTCGAAGTGAAAACAACCCCCCCAGTGGCGGTGGAGCAGCAGCTGCATCTCCTTCTGGGAGGTTCCTGGACTGAAAACTGCCCGGCTTTGCCAGGTGCCACCTCGTGCTGGGAGCTCCCATGGGGCTGGGGCTCACCCCGAGACCCCCCCAAAGCTGCTCCCCTGCCGAGGACCGTGCTGGGGCTGGAGCAGGTCTCCAGGTGCCCTTGGGGCACACTTACCTCCAGCCACCACCACCCCTTAACTCAGGCACAGCCCACACTGCTGCTGTGATGTTCTTTCTGCTTTGGTTTTTGGGTTTTCACCTTTCTCAGCAACTTTTTAATACTTTTGCAGGCAACTCACCCAGCTCAAGAGGTTTAAATATACTTTACACCTTCTGCCACTACTGACAGGGTAGGAAGTGCTCGGCTGTCAGCAGCTGTATCGCTCCCTCCAGTTGCACACCCCAGCTCTGCTCTGTGCACCCCAACACTGCCCTGCACACCCCAACACTGCTCTGCAGACCCCAGCTCTTCTCTGAACACCCCAACACTGCCCTGCACACCCCAACACTGCTCTGCACACCCCAGCACTACTCTGAACACCCCAACACTGCCCTGCACACCCCAACACTGCTCTGAGCACCCCAACACTGCTCTAAACACTCCAACACTGCCCTGCACACCCCAACACCGCTCCGAGCACCCTAACTCTGCTCTCAACACCCCAACACTGCCCTGCACACCCCAACACTACCCTGCGCACCCCAGCTCTGCTCTACATATCCCAGCTCTGCCCTGTGCACCCCAACACTGCCCTGCACACCCCAGCTCTGCTGCAAGCACCCCAGCTCTGCCCTGCACACCCCACACAGACGTGCCTGGGCACGGGGGAGGGACACACAACCACCTACTTGAGCTTCAGCTCCCGTGTCTGCTCGTTCTGAGCCTCCTCCAGGTCCTGGCGCACGCGAATGTACTCATCGTGTTGGTCCTGGATCTCCGCCTTCACGGCCTGCAGCTTGGCGTACAGCTGAGGGAGAGGAGCAGCCCCTCAGCCTCACGGCTCAGGGGCTGCAGCCAGCCCCAGGGGTCCGGTGGCCGGAGGGACAGCCGTCCCACCTGTCACGCTCTCACCTTCTTCAGCTTCTTGGTTTTGATCTCCACCTCCTGCTGCAGGGAGGTGTAAGTCTCCCGCAGCTCCATGGTCTCCTCATCCCGCAGCAGCATCTCCTGCTGCATCTCCCGCTCCCGGCGTTTCTGCAGCACAGGGACAGGAAACACTCAGAGCCTGGAGGGGAAACCTGCCCCCCGGAACACCCTCGGCACCCACCTAAGCCAGGTCAGGGCCCTGCGCTGTTACCTGCTCGGCTATCTCCTGCCGCTTCAGCTCCAGCATCTTCTGCTGCTCGTTGGTGTGGTCCACAATGGTCCTGCCTCCGATGAGCAGCTTACTCTCCATCGCCTGGTGGGGGACAAAGCGAGGTGGGGGGTGAGAGCATGGCTCTCCCACGCCCCACCCTCCTGGACTTTGCCCCAAGCCATCCTTGCCTGGTGGTCACCCCTGTCCCTGGTCACTGTCCTGGGCACCCTGCCCTCACCTCCACTTTTGGGGAGGTGGGAGCTTTCAGTGCCTCACACGCTTTGGTCCCCAGCCAGCAGGGAGGGGGCTGCAGACAGACACTGATGAGCTTGGGGCCAGTTCGGCACCACCAGGTGCAGCTGCAGGGGCTGGAGCAGGGCGGTGTGAGTGATGCGCCCCCTCCATGGGGTCGTGGCATGAGGCCACTGGCGCTGAGCCCAGGCTGTGCCAGGTCCTGCTTCCTTCCGCACAGCTGCGAGCCCACGGGACGCCGCGGATGTGCAGCAGCTGCCAGCAGCGGGGTCCTGGCCCCAGCTGCCCACCCCCAGCCAAGCTGTGCAGCACTGTGCCAAGCCGTGCCAAGCCATGTTGAGCTGGGTGGGGGGCTCTGCCCCGAGCCCCTGTGACCTGCCAGGGGAGACACTGCAGAAGCACACACACACACACACACACACCCCCGCACCAGCAGCACTTCCCATAGCTCAGCTGGGCTCTGGGACAGTCACACCGTGGGGCTGGGGGAGATGAGCCACATGTGGGACACATGCATGTCCCCCTGTGGGGTGTGTGCACACGTCTGCGTGAAGGATGTGCACTGACATGCAGCATGTGCATCCGCACGCACATGCAGCCTGTGCACGCACACACATGTAGGACAGGTCCAGATGTCCCCACACATGTCTTTAAAAATAAAAAATAAACAAATAAAATTTTTAGATTTAAAACATATTTTAAAAAGCACTGCCAGCCACCAGGCCCAGGACATCGCCGCCAACCGGACTGTCACCACACCAGCACACAGTCACCCTCACCCATGGGTGCATGCCCTCAGGGTCCCTCTGCCCCCGCCCCAAATCCAGGACCCCAACCACAAAGCTCCCTCCCTGCTCCTTGCCCAGACCCCCGGAACCCCCCAGCTGCTGTAGCCAGAGCTCCGTGAGGCAGGAGGGCTGTCATGCCAAGCCAAGGGGGAGTGCCAGCACTTGGGGGGGCTCATGGCATTCACTGCTGCTGCTGGCACATGCCCCTGGGCAGGGCACTCCTCGGGGTGCTGTGCCTCCCCAGCCATTCCCTGGCACCAGCCTGGGCACGGGGTCTGGGTCTCGGGCAAACCAGTGACCACCATTCACACCGACAGCTATCTGGGACGATACTCTACTTCCTCTGTTTTCCCCCTGTTTTTTCCCCTTCCTGGCCCTGCACAGGATGGCTGTGGGGGTGTGCAGCATGGGGCTTTAGGGACATGCAGGTGGCCTCCCCAGCACCCACAGGACAAGCCCCATGTCCACACCACTAGATGCCACCCTCCCTGTGAGACCCTTGCAGCTGCTCAGGGCTATGGGGCACAGCCCCCCAGCCCCAACACCAGGGATCCTCCTTCACCCCAGCCCCGCCACCTTTGGATGGGTGCTGCTGGCTGGGTGTTTTGCCACCAGCTTGCTGTGATGGGCTGAGACCCCCAGTGGCAGCCCCCCAGCGCCGACCCCAGCCCCATGCCACCCCCAGCTAGGGCTCCCCGGAGCAGCTGGGCTGGGGGCACTGGGGCACTAGGGGCCCCTCGCCCCTCACACTCCAAACCCAGTTCCTGGTCCTAACCGCACCCTGTGATGGTGGATGTCCCCTACGCCCTGCTGGGGTGCAGGGAGGGGACCAAGTGGGTGCTGGGATGATGCTCAGCCGGGGCACCATGCTACCGCCTCTCCCGGTGGGGTTCACCACCAGCTATGCCTTTGCCACAGGATTAAGGGGGTTCTTAGCGCCGCTGTTATCTCCTCGCCAAGGCTTTTATTCCCTCTAACAAAGACAACTCCCAATCTTCTTTAGTGCGTGGGACAGACTGAACGCTAAGCTTCTCATGGGGACTCATTTCCGGCACCCAAATAACTTCACTGGCACTTCCCTGCCACTGAGCCCAGGCCCAGCACCCTGCAGAGCTGTCAGGCGAGGGGTCCGGAGGGGCTGCACCCAGCGCCCTGGCCAAGCCACAGCAGAGGCTCCCCCACAGCTCGTCCGCCTGGGTGCCACGGGGCACATCTGGGTGTCACGGGGCACATCTGCCAGGGTGGGCTGGCCACCACCTCTCCAAGCTGCCCGTGTGTCCCTGCTGGGTGGTGGGGCTGGCCCCCGGCCGTGCCAGACGGCAAAGGCAGAGCCCATGTTCCACGAGTGTGATGGCACGACGGGTCACCCACACACGCATGGGGCACCCCGCATCCCCCCAGTTACTCTGGCTGCCTTCTCCACAGTCACTGCAGAGCCACTAAATGCTTCAGCAGGACACAGGGTGCTTTTCACTCCAGTGCCTCCTCGCCCAGCCTTGCTGCGCGGGAGAGCTGCCCACGGGACTGGGAAGCCACCCAGTGCCTGCCACAATGTCCCCCCAGGCAGTGCCTGGTGGCATGAGTGTCACAGCCAGCTCTGCCCCTCCATCTCTGGCACAAGGTGGGGATTTTTGCCCCCTGGGGTGATACATCGCTGGTGTGACTGTACTGTACCCCCCCAGCCGGAGGGTCCTGGCGTTTGGAGCAGCTCCAAAGGCCACCAAAGGGGATGCAGTGTCATCTCGCCTCCGGCCCTGTTGTTACTCAGCAGTTACAGGACACGCAGTGGCCCCAAGCCAGCCCTGCTGTGCTGCGCCGGACTAGAAGACCGAGACCGCGCTGGATGGTCGCCAGCGACAACCTGCACTCCACCGCAGCAGCGGCGGCGGCGGCGGGGACCGGCTGCATGGAGCCCACCTTTGCCTCGAGCATCCTGCTCTGCTGAGACACCCTTCACGGGACACCAGTCATGCAGTCGGTGACCAGCCTCCCTGCCATGGCTTTGCCCAAGCAGCACGTCCCAGTGTGAGCCTGTGGGTCTCTGTGCAGGCATCCTGGCACGGCTACGCATCCCTGGGCATGGCCATGCATCCCGGGGCATGGCCACGCATCCCTGGGGCTGCAGCAAACACAGCTCTGGCCAGGGAGGAGGGGACAAGAGCGTTCCCCTGCTCAGCCTCTGATTACCCAGGCAGGGAGAGCCACCACAGGCATGTCCCCCCTTGCCTGGAGGGCTCCACCACAGGCATGTCCCCCCTTGCCCATGCTGGGTCTCCAGCCCAGCCAGTGCATCCGGGCCATCATGGTGATGGAGGGGCTGTGCCGGAGCGTGACGCGGCAGGTCAGGGTGCTGGGGCTCCTTCCCCACCGCTGGGACTATGGCCCCAGCCCCATTCTCATGTTGGCCCCGCAGCAGCCGCGGGCAGGTGGGAGGAGGTCAGGACCCCCCCAGCCTCACTGGGGTCAGGATCAGGGCTGGTGGGGGGCAGTGGCGCAGTCCTGGACCCCCAGCACGGTTGCCTGGGGCTGGGGCTGCCACAACCCCTCTTGCACTCAGCCCTGCATCCCTGAGCCGGCTGCATGCAAAGCCCGGGGGGTGCCAGCAACATG
Source organism: Falco naumanni (assembly GCF_017639655.2). Lineage (NCBI taxonomy): Eukaryota > Metazoa > Chordata > Aves > Falconiformes > Falconidae > Falco > Falco naumanni. Next base: position 74,571,047 of record NC_054059.1, read on the forward strand.
TCCCCAAGCACCCCACTCTGGCTTGGGGTGTCGGGGAGGATCTGCAGCGGGGAGGGGGGACAGGGGTCCCCGCTGAGCTGCCAGGCCCTGCCTGCTGGCTCACGGCCCTGCCCATCCCCCGAGAGATCTTTGGGCTGGGCAGGAGCCGGGGGGTTGGGCAGAACCAGGGGGCAGGTGGGGGGCAGACGGTGCCGTGTCCCCAGCCCCAGCCCTGGGCGTGTTCCCGGGGCCACCAGGGATGAATCTGCAGCATCACTCCCCCACCCCACTGCAAGCTGCTTTGTTGTGCCGAGGGGGATGAGAGCTGAGCACAGCAAACTCGGGCCACCAGCGATCAATCCACTCCCCGTGGCCTTTCCTACCCCACACCCTTAGTAGCTCCCACACAAGGTCGCCCTGCAGGTCCATGTCTGAGGGCAACCCCAGCTCAGCACTGCACAGTAGCATGGGACTGCCCTTGGACATCCTGCTTGGACACCTTCCTTGGGAGCCCACCTTGCCTGGGCACCCTGCCGAGGACCCATTCAAGCACCCCATGAGGGGCTGGAGGTAAGCAAAGCAGGCCCTCCCTCAGCATCACTTGCTACGGCACGTGGCGACCCGTACCGTACCTTGTACTTGGTGGCCAGCAGCTCAGTGGCCTCCTGCTCTTTCCGCAGATCCTCTATCATCTTCTCCTTCTCCTGCAGCAGCTTCTGCTTCTCCTCGCTCACCAGGCTGTGGTCATCCTGGATAGCGGCTTTCTCCTCTTCCAGCCTTTCCTTCTGCTCTTTCAAGTAATTCTCCATGTTCTTCTCCAGGCCATCCTCATTGTCATCCTCCCCTTCGTTCTCCGTGGTGCTTTCTCCATCCACCACTTTCTTCCTCCGGCTGCTCCTTCTCCTCTTCTTCCCCAGCATACCACGTTTCTCCAGCTGGGCTTTCAGCCGGACAATCTCCTCCTGAAACTCCCGCAGCAGGGTGTCCTTGGGGTCCTCGTTTACTCTGGGCTTGTTCTTGATGTTCTTGGCCCTGTTGGCAAACCTGAGGGTTGAGAGGCTCTCATCGTAGCTGTGCGAGGCCGGGCCCAAGGTGGCCACCATGATTGTCTTGGCATTGCCCCCAAGGGAGTCCTGCAGCAGGCGGGTCAGCTTGGAGTCCCGGTAGGGGATGTGTGTGCTCTTGCCGTCCACGAGGGCGGAGATGACGTTGCCCAGGGCAGAGAGGGAGAGGTTGATCTTGGACGCTTCTTTGGGGCGCTCTCCGTGGGCCCCCATTTTGCTCTGGCGCTCGCTGCCGGCCAGGTCCACCAGGTTGAGCTTGCCCACGCGGATGTGCTCCTCGCCGTCTGGCCCCGTCTCGCTGCACTCGATGGTGATGAGGAAGATGGCGTGCGAGCGGGAGCTGTGCTCGTTCATGTTGGTGCTGCCCACAGACCGCGTCTGGCTCCCCAGGTTCATCACATGCTCGATCTCCTTGACGTTCTTGGTCACAAAGGAGGAGAGGTCCTTGATGTAGACCCCCGTCTCAGGGTTCTCCTTCAGCTCCAGCTTCTTGCTCTGGTCCTTGGCGAGGAGGTCCCGGATCTCCTCCTGGTAGATCTCCAGGTATGAGGCCCTCACCAGATACTGCTGGTTCTGCGAGCGGGAGATGTGGGTGAAGATGTGCTCGAAGGAGATGGGGATGATGCCCCGCTTCTCCGGCTCCGCCCAGGCCCCCTGCATGGTGTAGGTCTTGCCGGTCCCGGTCTGCCCATAGGCGAAGATGGTGCCGTTGAAGCCCTGCAGCACGCAGTCGATCAGCGGCCGCACCGTCTCGTCGTAGAGGTCCGCCTGCTTGGAGCTGGCGTCGTAGACGGCATCGAAGGTGAAGGTCTTGGGCAGCTCGCCGGGCGCGGCGCGGGGGTTTCGGATGCTCACCTGCCCCAGCTTCACGTCCAGCTCCAGGACGCGCTCGTAGCCCGCCGCCTCCTCCTTCCTGCTCATGGGCCGGCAGCGGGCCACCACCTTCAGCGCCTCGCAGCCGCTGCGGGACTTACCGGCCATGGCGGCGGCGGCGGCGGCGGGCGGCGGCGGGGTCGGGTGGGGGCTCAGCCGCGCCGCCCCCGCAGCATCGCCCGGGCCGGGGCCGGGGCCGGGGCCGGGCGGAGGGCGCGGGGGCTCATGGCAGCGCGGCGGCTGCGCCCCGCCCGTGTGTGCGGGGCCGGGCGGCGCGCGCGGGGCGGGCGGGGCGGCGGCGCGGCTGATTGGCTGCCGCCCCGCAGCCGGGCGCGGGCGGGGGGCGGGGGCGCGGGCAGCGGCGGGGGCGCGGCCGGCCCCGCCCCCCGCCCCCCGCGCACGCCGGGAGCTGTAGTCCGGCCTTTGTGCGGCGCCGGGCGCGGGGCCGGGGGGGCGGGGGGCGGGGCTGGGGTGCAGGGCTGGGATGCGGGATGCCGAATGCGGGGTGCGGGGCTGGGATGCAGGATGGGGAGTGCAGGGCTGGGATGCGGGATGCAGGATGCGGGTGCGGGGCTGGGATGCAGGGCTGGGATGCAGGATGGGGAGTGCAGGGCTGGGATGCGGGATGCAGGATGCAGGGTGCAGGGCTGGGGATGCAGGGCTGGGATGCAGGGCTGGGATGCAGGATGCAGGATGGGGAGTGTAGGGCTGGGATGCACGATGCAGGATGGGGAGTGCAGGGCTGGGATGCAGGATGCAGGATGCGGGGTGCAGGGCTGGGATGCAGGGCTGGGATGCAGGATGGGGAGTGCAGGGCTGGGATGCAGGATGCAGGATGCAGGATGTGGGATGCAGGGCTGGGATGCAGGGCTGGCTTGTGGGATGCAGGATGCAGGGCTGGGTTGCAGGATGTGAGGCTGGGATGTGGGATGCAGGATGCAGGGTGCAGGTCTGAGATGTGGGATGCAGGATGTGGAGTGCAGGGCTGGGGTGCAGGATGCAGGATGTGGGAAGCAGGGCTGGGATGTGGGATGCAGGGTGCAGAGTGCAGGGCTGGGATGTGAGGTGCAGGGCTGGGATGCAGGATGTGGGATGCAGGATGCAGGGCTGGGGTGCAGGATGTGGGGTGCAGGATGCAGGGCTGGGGTGCAGGATGCAGGATGTGGAAAGCAGGGCTGGGATGCAGGGCTGGCACATGGGATGTGGGATGCAGGGCTGGGATATGGGATGCAGGGTGCAGGGTGCAGGGTGCAGGGCTAGGATGCAAGGCTGAGATGCAGGACACAGGGTGCAGGGCTAGGATGCAGGATGCAGCGTTCAGGGCTGGGATGTGGGATGCAAGATGTGTGATGCAGGGATGGGATGTGGGGTGCAGGGATGGGATGATGTATGCAGAGTGTGGGATGTGGGATAAAGGATGCAGGATTGGGATGTAGGGCTGGGATGCAGGATTGGGTTGTGGATGAAGGGTACAGGATTGGGAAGCAGAATATAGAATGCAGGGCTGGGATGTGGAATGCAAGGCTGGGATGTGGGATGAAGAGGCAGCATGGGGATGCAGGGCTGGGATGTGGGATGCAGGATGCAGAATGCACGATTGGGATGTGGGATGAAGGATGCAGGACTAGGATTCAGGATTGGGATGCAGAATGCAGGGTGCAGGATGTGAGATACAGGATGCAGGGCTGGGATGTGGGATATGGGTTCAGGATCGGAATGCAGAGTACATGATGTGGGATGCAGGACATGGGTTACAGGATCCAGGATTTGTGTGCAGGATGCAGAGTAATTTTGTGGGATGCAGGAATGGGATGTGGGGTGCAGGGTACAGGATATGGGATGCAGGATGCAAGATGAGCATGCATGATGGAGGTTGCAGGTTATGTGATGTGGGATAAGGGATGAAGGACTGGGAATGAGAGTGCAGGATGGAGGATGGGAGAGGCCAGGGGGAGGCGCACAGGTCCATCAGTCCGGCACGAACAAAGTCCTTTCCTCACGCCTGACAGCTGGAACAGGGATACCTCCCCTGTCCCCATCTCCTGCGGGGCCAGCGCAGCGTCACCCTCACCAGCCATCCCTGTGGTATTTTGGGGTTGTGGGGCTGCCCTAGGCTGTGTGCATCCCTCACCACAGCAAACGACATCCTGCAGATCCTGGCCCTGGCCCTGCCCCGCTACCAGCCCTGGCACAGCTGGCATGTCCCAGCATGGGCTCACTTGTGGCCCAGTAGGAATAATCCCCAGTGCCTTACGGGAGAGGCAGCGCGGGGCTTCGGTGGGAGATTAAACATTCTTGTGGTTAATCGAGTCTCAGCAGCTGCCTGTTCCCCGGAACCAGAGATTATCCCATAATTAATTAATTAGGGTATTTGCTGCCATACACAGGCCTGCCTGGTGCAATCCAAGGCCTCCGTCTCCAGGAGGAGCTTCCAGGGAGGTGGGAGGGGAGATGCTGACAGGGTCCCCTCCCCAAAGGCACAAACCCAGCAGGGAGGGGACAAAGGAGGGAAAAATGGAGGCGGGGTGGAAGTGGGATGCAGCAGGGGTGGAGGGGAGATGGAAGTGGGATGGGGGGACAATAGAGGGGTGTGTGCAGGGCAGGTGGAGAAGGTATTGGGGAGGGTGGAAGGGGATGGAGGAGGGATGGAGAGGGGATGGAGGGGGATGGAAGCTTCAACGGAGGGCATGATGGAGGGGGGGTGGAAGGGGGGTTGCAACAGCCAGAGATGGAGGAAGGGATGGAGGGGGTGTGGAAGGGGGATGGGAGGGACGATGCAGGGGGGATGGAGACCGTGGTGGAGGCAGGGTGGAGATGATGAGGAGGGTGGAGGGGAATGGAGAGGGCAAAAGATGGGCATGGAGGGGGTGATAGAGGGGGACAGAAGAGGGATGGAAAAGGGAGGAAGAGGTTGATGGGGGGATGGAGGAGTGGTGGAGGGGAAGTGGAGGGATGGAAGGGCAGTGGAGGGGATGACGGGACTATGGAATGGGGAGGAAGAAGAGATGCAGGAGGTAGAGGATAGAAGGAGGGGACAGTGGGGGCTATAGAGGGGGTGACTGTTGGGGCCTGGGCTGCCCCCATCCCAGTGCTGGCGGACAAGGACAGGGCACCACAGGACAAGGGTTTACCCTGCACAAGCTGGACATCACTGTACCCCACATCTGTGCCCGGGGGTTCCCACCAGGCTGTGATGCCACTTCTCCACAGGGGCTCTTGGGACAGCTGTGCCCCTGGCTCTGCACTCCCCCTTGTCTTGGCCTCCAGCAATGCCTGGCACTGCCCATGGCACTGCCACAGCCTCTGGGGACGATGCAGGACAGGACAGGGGTCTGCACCAGGGCCACCTCCCCTCTCCTGCCCTGTCCCGGGGAAGGGTCTATCCATGGGGCTGTGCAGTTGTCCCCCCTGCAGGCAGACATGGGGAGGGGGGGGATGTGTCCAGCCCCTCCATGGGACAGCACAGGCCTGATCCCATCCCTGCTGCAGCCCCCACACCCTGGCTCCATCCCAAATCCCTGTGTCATGGGGCAGGGACCGTGGTGCTGCCCGGCTCTGCCTGTGGCACTGGCCCAGTGTCCCCAGGGCAGATGGATTCAAGGGCACCATAGCCCTGCGCTCCCAGCAGCCCCTGGCCTGGTGCCCCTGCCCCAAATCCCCCCCCAGGACCAGGCTGTGGTGACAGGTAGGGGTGGGGTGACACATAGGAAGGTGGGGGGATATTTAAGCCAGGCATGAGATAAGGGCAAAGTGACAGAGGGATAGGGTGACATGTCAGGAGGGGTGACATGTAGGGACCCGGTGACGTAGGGATGAGGTGACATGTAGAGGCAAAATGGCGTGTAGGGACATGGTGCCATGTAGGGCAGGGAGCCATGCAGAGACGGTCCCTTGCCCGCAGGTGTCAGCACGGGACTGGAGCATGCTGTGGTGGCCAGTGGCCACTGACCTTCAAGGCAGCCCAGGGCTGTCCCCACGGTGGTGGGACCGGACTGGGACAGCGGACCCCCATTGTGACCCTCCTGGGCCAGCCCTGGAGTGTATGGGCAGAGACACTATGGGGCACAGGGCCACGCACCTCTCCCCACCCTCTCCCCACATGCTTCTCTCCCCTCCCCTCCCCTCCCCTCCCCTCCCTCTCCCTCTCCCTCTCCCTCTCTCTCACTCTCTCTCTCCCTCTCATCACAGCAGCCCTCAAAGCAGCTGAGGCAGAGCCCTGACCCCCTGCTGCCCCCCACCCTTTGCTCCACGGGGGGATACATTGCGCACAGGGGCACACTCTGGGCCCCAGGGGACCCCCATCACCAGCTTTACCCCACCTATGTAAGAAGAGGTGGGGGTGTTGGGGGACCCTGGGGCAGCCCTGGGCGGGGGCGGGGGGGCCTGGTGGCATGCCCAGTGACATGCCGGTGGGTTTGGGGGTGCGGGATGGCATGTGGGCGGCTGAGCACCCGTGGGGATGCATTGCCGGGCTCTGAGTCACGGCGTGGGGTGCAGGGCAAGCCTGGGGTGGAGGAAGCCACATGGTGACTCACGGCCACGCTGGCCCCACCACCATGTCCCCGTGTGGGGCAAGGGGGGCACTGCCCCACTCCCACCCAGGCCCCAGGGTTCAAGGGTCTGTGTCCCACCAGGGATGCCACCCCCTCTCTGGTTTGCTGTGGGTACCACAATGGCATCAGTGCCACAGCCAGACACTGGGCTGGCCGGCACAGGGGATGTGGTCCAGGTGCCATGCGGGGGCGGGATGTCATTCACAGCCTGATTGTGGGCCTGGGTCAGCCCCAAAATGCTGCCGTGGCTGCAGCGGGGCTGGGGGTCCCAGTTTCCATCACTTTGGCTTTTCCACTCCTCCCCATCCCATGTCCCCATGTCCCACAGCCACCCTGGGACACTGCAGCCATCCCTTGGGGGTCATGGCTGCTGTCAGGACAATGCAGACACCCTTGAGAAGCTGTATCCAGCCCTTGGAAATCTGGCTGGCTTTGGGTACCACAGCCACCCCTGGGGACACTGCAGCCACTCCTGAGACACCAGTGCCAGACCTGGGGCACCATGGTCACCCCTCAGCCACCAAGGCTGTTTCTGGGACAGCACAGTCACCTCTGAGACACTGTGGTCACCCCAGGGACACTGCAGACACCTCTGGGACACTGTGGCTGACCCTGCAACACTGTGGTCATCTCTGGGACGCCACAGCCATCTTTGGGACACTTTGGCACCCATTGGACACCACCCCACCCCTGGCCACCCCTCCTCCTCTCCTGGCCTGGCCGCTTGTGGGCCCTGGTCCACAGGGTGCTGAGCGGAGGCACATTGGGTGCAGTTTCCCCTTGGGTTTCTTCCCACCCCACTGCTTCCCAGGCCCCCCCCCCGCACCTTGCCCATGCCCGCTCCCCAGTGCTGCTGTGGGGCTCCCCAGTGGCAGGGCCCCCAGCACGGGTGGCTGTTGCCCTCGCCCTGGCTGTGTAGGGGACTCTGTGCTGGCAGTTGTCGTGGGATGGAGTGGGGTGGGGTGGGAAGGAGCTATGACCCCCTGAGCCCCCCGAGCTCCTGTGGAAACACAGCCAAACTCCACTCAGAGAGATGCTTCATGCTGGAAAAAATGCTGGAAAATGCCAAACAAGCCAATTCCCAGCTCTTGTGGGTGGCTGGAAGGAGCCAGGGAGGCTGTGGCCCCATGTACCCCCCAGCTGCTGGGACACCCAGCACCCTTGTCCTGGGGCAGCCCCCTGGGGCTGGGGGGTCCAGGGCTGCCCAGACTTGGCAAAGCCACAGGCCAGAGTCGTTAAGGAATTAACGAGGAGTGGGAGGGAAGCCCTGTCAAGCCAGGCAGGTTTCTGACAGCCTAATCATGCCAGTGTCACTCATAGCGAGGCCAGAGGCTGTGCTGATGAGGGTGGTGGTGATGAAGAGCCCTCCAGCTTGACATCCATGGCACGGCGACAGTGGGGCAGCAAGGATGGACATGCCGGCTGCTGGCAGCAGGGTGGCGGGAGATCTTCTGATGCCCTTCCCATGGTCTGCCCCGGTCTCTCTGGTTTTCCTGGCTGCCTGGCCCAGGCAGCAGCATCAGCTGGAGCCAGACAGATGTGGGAGGGAACGATGCCCAGTGCCAGTGCTGGTGGTGATGCTCTGCCACCCATGGGATCATGCGGTCCCCACCCCATGTCCTTCAGTATCGTGGTCCCTGGGTTAGTTGGGACACCCTGAGCTCTCTGCCAGAGCCATGCACAAGGGGTAAGGGTGCCAGGGACATGCTGGGATCTACTGCACATGCCCCAGCACAGTAGCCTTCCTTAGCCACCGACAGCCCCCCCTTCCCCATGGGCACACGGTGCTCAGCCCCCAGCTGCACCCAGGGCAGGGCTCACCAGTGCCACCAGCTCCCTCCTCCCCAAACCCTCATCCCAGGTGCTCTGAAAGCTGCTCAACTCAGGGCAGAAGGGGTCTGAGGGCACTTGGCCTTCACCTCCCCCCCAGCTCCTCACCTTACCCGCGGTCCCTCATTCCCAGGTCCCGGTGCCATTCAGCACGGCTCACTGCCACTGCTCAGCCCTGTCATGCCTTTGCTTTAAAGCAAGGTTGCAGTGGGAGTATTCCCAGGCTGCCAAAACCCTCCTATCCCGGCTGCTGCCAGAAAAATGCTGCTGCGCACATGGAAGTGCACAGGTTGGGAGTAGGGACATGGGCTGGGAGCAGGGACATGGGCTGGGAGCCGGGACAACGGTCTCCATGCTGGCAGCATTGTGTTGACATTCCTTAGGTTTTTTTTCTTCAGGTTTAACTAACTGGTGACGGTGTTGGCTGGACCAGCCCTGGAGAAAAGCCTGTCCTCCCTGACGGGGAAAGGATATGTCCCTGTGTGATGCTGTCCCCAGCCTGGGCTGCAGCTGAGAGGCTGGATCCTCTCTCTTGCCCCCCACCGATGACCTTTCTCACTCTGAACCTTCTTCTCTTGACTTTAACAAGGGGAAAGGGACCCTGGGGGTCCAGCGGGCATTTGGCTGCTTTCACCCAAAACCAGCTCACTAGCATCCCCAGAGATCCACTGGATTCATTTCCCCATTTCCCTCCTCCATGGCAGTTTTGCAGTTCAGCTCGGTCACATCCCCATCTGCTTGTGGCGCTCCCCATCCACCACATGCTCCCAGCTTCCCTCATGCTGTCCCCGTTTCAACACGCTGAGCTGCTGATGAGGGAGCTTGTGAAGCAGCAGAGTATCTGGATGCTTCTCTCTTCCCAGCACCGCCAGGGAGTGTGGGAGGGTGCCCGAGGAGCCACCCATCCCAAATCCCCGGCCAAGCTGCCTCCCAGCATCCCTGGCTGAGCCCCATCCCACAGCCAAGCAGCTGGAGCTGGGGGGAGATCAGCTGTTTGCCCAAAAGCCGCTTGTTAAACCAGTTGATGTTTGCCCGATCTCTTCTCCTCAGGACCTGGAGCTGCTCCAGTTGCCCATCATGGCCTCTCTGAGAGAAAAGGCCACCCTGCCCCGCAGTGCCCCTGCCACTACCCCTGGCATGTCACCCCTCTCAGCACAGGGCACCTTTCTGTTCCTCTATGACTCAAGAGATGTGTCCTGCCACGCCGCTTCTGTAAAAGATATCTGGGAATGAGCCTCTGGCTTCTGCTAAATCCTCCCAACCCACGCTGCAAACGCCTCCTTCCCTGCCCAGACAACCCCTATCCAGCAAGCTGGGTTGCCTGGACAGGGCTTGGCAGAAGAAATGGCTCCTGGTCATCTGCTGTGGACCCTGCGGGCAGGACCAGGCTGCCTCCACCTCCCGGCTGTGGCACCTATGGGAAGAGGCAGCACAAGCAGAGCCCAGCACAGGGTGGGCTGTGGGAGCCTGGGGAGCATAAGCTCTGCTGAGGGGGGCTGTGGGTAGCAGCTGTGAGCATCCCTGGTGCGGGCCAGCTGCAGCCTCAGGCTCCAGCCACCCCTTGGGCTGAGGTCTGGGGTCTTCTGGCTTTTTCAGACCATGAGCTGAGCATTTGTGCATGGCACAGGAGGGAAGCAAAAGAGGAGCTCTCACAGCTGCCCGGGAAGGCAGCAAGGGAATCGCCCTGGTGCAAGATTCACCCTGTACTGAAAGCAGGGGAGCTGGAGGGGCAAGCACAGCTCACACTAAGCCTGGATTTAGGGTGGATCAGTTTGCCAGCAGCTGACTCCTCTATAATTAGATGGCAGTGGTGGTACGGGAGCCAGCTCGGGGCGCAGATCTCCAACGTCTTCCCATCCACAGTCATGTTGTTAAAGGAAACTGTCCATTTTCCAAATGACCCCCAGATGCTTAAGACAGCTGGGTAAGTGATGAGCTGCATCTCCTGATGAACAGGAGATGAGGGATAAAAGCTACTACAAAGTGCTGCCTCTCATGCAGGCCCCTGGGGCTGCCCTTGAGGAGAAGACCTTCTGATGCAGAGGATGAATCCTGTTGGGATGTAGGGCTGGATGACTTAGTGGAATCTTGTGTCACTTCGCCAATCATCGGCCACACTGATGAGGGGCTGGAAAGAGCTTCAGGTGCTGCAGGCTGGGAGCCTAGATGTGCCCAGTGCCCCTTGTCTGTGGCCCCCGAGCCATGTCCTGGCTCTGCCCCGACTCCTGTGTGACATGGGGAAACTCTGCAGCCGCTTGTTGAGGTCCCGCAGCCCCAGGCTGTGCCCCATCGTCTCTCTTCCCATCTCTGCTGTTGTCCCATGGGAGCTGAGAGAGGGGGGAAAAGGGATGGCTGGCAACCACGTGGGAGGCTCCAGGCTTTTATCTTAGATCCGGGTTTTCAACAGATGTGGTGTGAGCAATGTCTGTAAGGCAACTAGATCAGCATCATTGCTCAGAGATTAAAGGATTTAATAATCTGCTGGCAAGATGTAATTGAAAGAGGCAGAGCTCTGGTTGTACAGCGCTCAACAAATGCAGTGGGGCGTTCCCACACTCCCCCTGAGATCCCTCCAAACCCTCCCCTAAGCAGAATAAATCCCCAGTGTGTGTGTGGGGCAGGTCCCTTTCTACACGGAACCAGGGACTAATGCTTCATCTGCCTTTGTAGGTAATGACTTATTTATCGTTAGCATGCTCCTAGGGAGCTCTTCATTCAGTGACCTCAAGCTGCTCCACAAAGAATAAGGAACTGGGGGCGGCACTGCCTCTGCAACAGGTACACGGCAAGTCCCTGGGCACCGGGAGAGAGTGGTGCTGCTGCTTGCTGGAGGTCAAAGCATCATTCAGCAGCAGCAGCAAGCCGGCAGTCACCGCTTCTCAGTCCCTCGTTCCAATCACTGCTCTGCTCCCTGGTGAAAAACCGTAGAAAACAAGGCAGTGACTGGCTCTGCAAAGCACTGACGACAACAATGCAGAGCTTCTTCCCCCACTCGCTGGCAGCGTGGGATCATGTCCCAGCATAACCAAGTGATGTTACAACCGGAGGGCAGAAACTTTTGGCAGCAGACAGAGGGGGCTGAACCGGGGCGGGGGGCAGAGGCATGGGAAGACAGAGGTCTTTAAGCATTAAACCTGGGTAAGGAGCGGCTGCGAGCACATGGCCGAAGTCTGCCCCGTTGCATTGCGCAGAGGCAGACCAGGCAGCGGCGAGGGCAGAAAGCTCATCAGACACGTCCGAGCGTGCTGTCTGCTGCTGGGCAGAGCCCTGCTGAGCTGCTGTAGCTGGCACTGCCTTGCCAGAAGCCGAGCCGAGGTGACTGTGCAGAAGTAAGAGATGCGCCCGGCACACTGAGCTGCTGCCAAAGGCACTGGGCTCTGCATGACCTTTGCATCCTCGGTGCTGCCTGGAAGTGCTGACAAAGTCCTTCTGCTCTTGACAGGGTGATGCCAACTGGAAGAGAAAACAGGGGTGACGGTCCCCGTTTCAGGGACGTGGAGCTGCCTTTCTTGTTCCTCTTTTTCTCTAGTTGTCCACTGCAGCCTGAGAGACACATGGGGTAACAGGCAGGGATGTGTGATCCAAGGTGGTGAAAGCCCAACCCTGCCAGCAGCAGTGGTGAGAGCTGCCCCAAACACTGGCCCGTTCTGCCACTGGCAAAATGTCCTCATCCAAAGCTGCTTGATCTGCCTGTGCAGATCAGCTGGAGGCAGGAGGGTGGCTGGGAAGCCTGGTGAGACCCAACACCATGTATGAAGTTATCTGCAAAAGAGAAAAGCAGTGTGGAGGACCCACCTTGCATCACTTTTACTTCCCCTCCTCAGGAATTCATCTTTCTGATAAAGCTTATTTCTTACATTGGGTTCTCCAGGGGTGTCTCAAAAAATTCACCCAGTTACTGGGTTTAGCTTGATATTTATTTATTTTGAGTTCCCCTGCCTCAGTGACAACAGCAGCAAAATCAAAAAGGCAGTTGGGCACTGCATGTGCCTACAGCCAGAGGGGTGGCTGGAGCTCAGAGCTCCCAGCCTGGTGCCCAGGGTACTTGCAGCACAGACCACGCTGTGGTCACCACTGCTAAGAGGATGATGTCATATGGAAGCAGGTGGAGCAACTTCAACCCATTTTGTGTTCTTCCTCAGACAATGTCCTGTGCATCTGGGACTGCTATTGCCAGCTCTGTCAGGGCTCTTGTCATAGTCGTAGAATCACAGAATGTTTTGGGTTGGAAGGTACCTTTAAAACCATCTAGTCCCACTACCCTGCCATAGGCAGGGACCCCTCCCCCCCAGCCCAGGCTGCCCCCAGCCCCGTCCAGCCTGGCCTTGAGCCCTGCCAGGGATGGGGCACCCACAGCTGCTCTGGGCAGCCTGGGCCAGCGCCTCGCCGCCCTCACAGGGAAGAATTTCTGCCTCATCTCTCATCTCCATCTCCCCTCTCTCAGGTAAAGCCATTCCCCCGTGTGCCATCACCACCTGCCCTTGCCCAAAGCCCCTCCCCAGCTTTCTTGCCGGCCCCTTTAGGCACTGGCAGGTGCTCTAAGGTCTCCCCGCAGCCTTCTCCTCCCCAGGCTGAGCCACCCCAGCTCTCCCAGCCTGTCCCCACAGCAGAGCTGCTCCAGCCTCTGAGCATCTCCCTGGCCTCCTCTGGCCCCGCTCCAGCAGGTCCATTATGGACCAGGGTCCAACAGGCCCCCTTATGTTGGGAGCCCCACAGCTGGACACAGTGCTGCAGGTGGGGTCTCAACAGAGTGGAGCAGAAGGGGGAGAATCACCTCCTTTAACCCACTGGTCACACTTCTTTTGATGCAGCCCAGCCATGTCCTTACACAAGTTTTGGATTCCAGCTGTTCCTGAAGTGGTGGGAGCTGGAGGTTACCAAGGGCTGGGAGGGTCTGTGCTGGAGGGCTGCATGCGAGCTTATTGCTCAAGGTGAAGGACCCAAAATGGTGGGACCAGAACCTCCTCAGATGGCCTGACCTGTGCCTGTGGCCAAGCAGCGGAGCAGAGCAGCGGAGCCCCTGTCCCTGCCTTGGCTGGGGGAGGAGTTAGAGAAAACAAAGATTCCTGTTTGCTGCGGCTGCTGATGCCTCCTGGATGACAAAGATCTCTTCCATCCCTGCACACACCAAGGGCCGGGCCCTGCTTTGTGAGAGGATTTGAGTAACCAACAAGCCTAGCATGTCACCACCCTCCCCAAGCAAACCTCCTCAAACTTAAATATTGTTGCACAACTTGCTTGTGATTCACTTTTCCCCTCCCTGTGTCAAGATCTGGAGGGCATGCATCTGTGGTGCGGTGTTGCAACCCTGGCTGCTCAGCTGTTCCTGGCAAGCGGGCTCTGACAGACTGGAAGAGGCTGCCAGGTGCTGCTGGCTCTCCCCTTACACGCCATTCCTCCTAATTTGGTAATTACCCCCTGTCACATCAGATCAGTGCCCTATTGAGATCAGGACAGAAGATTCTTCTGGTGGGGAGAGCTGTGAGAACTGTTCCACCTCTCAGTGGACATTCCCAAACCCACCAGCCCTGCAGCGATGGTCTCCTGACCAGGATTTACCATCAAACCAAGAGCAAGGGTGTCTTTGTCCTCAGTGGGGTGTGTCCCACAGGATCAGTTCCCTTAGGGGGGTAACATTTAACATCAGGGCCAGTCTTAGAAACCAGACAGAAAATACTTTGCCTTGTTTGCAGGTGGGATATGTGAGACTTCTACTGCTTCCTCTCTAGGATCCTATAAGATAAACTCCTTTGAAGTCCACTAACAAGCTCTCCAAGACAAAAGGTTGTTTCAAGCATTGGTGTAAACATCTAGCAATGTGCTTGTCCTGATAAACCTTTGGAGAGTGACTGGAAGCTGCCTGCCTGTGGGTCCCCGGTATCTGTGGCAGTGTCTTCACCACAGAGCTCTCCATGAATACTGGTGTTTTTCCCCTTATCTGCTCAGTCATAGACAGGAAGCGTTTCATACGGTGCCCTTAAACTGATCTAGCAAAGTGCTAAAAATAAACCTTCTTTGTGAAACCGCAAACTCCTGCCCTATCTGCTGTGTCAGCTCCTGGAGCAAACCCGCTGCAGAGTTCAAGGTTTCTTGAGACAGAGCCTTGTACCCCACTAACCGAGGGGAAACGTGCCTGCAAACAGGAGCCGCCAAGGCTGAGAAATCAAAATACAAAGGAAATAAACATGAGTGTCAGTCACCAGAGACGTCCTAAGCTGTACTTTGGGAGAGGCTGGGTGGGAGGGACACGACTGGTATTGAACGTTTTGAGGTAATGCACCCTTCAAACAGCGGGAAATTACTGATCACAGAATACTTAATTATGCAAGCAAATTGCCATCGGCAGCATGTAGGCTTGCGCTGCGGGACAGCCTGGGTTCCAACGCCCACGCGTGCCCTCTTGCTTGGCACGTGCTGCTCCGGCCTGGTTGAAGCGAGGGGGGCTGTAACACACTCCCTGTGATGGGGCATCTCAGCTGGCTTCAGTGGTGACCCTGCCGCTTGGCTCTCAGGGGTTGGTGGCCAAATGCCCCGAGCACCCAGGTAGCCACAAGGAGGTACCCCACACCTGCTGGCGGTTTGACCCAGCCGCCACCTGGGTCCATCATGCCGGTTTGACCCAGCCGCCATCCGAGTCCATCCTGCCGCGCTGCGCTGGCCGAGCCCCGGCCCAGCCCGGCGGCGTGCCCGGGTTCTGCCTGCCATGGCTGGTGGAGGCTGGTGAGGGGGCTCCCTCTGTGCCACCCCCGGCCTGTTGCGCTCAGGGCCTCGGTGCCCCGGCAGCGCTGCCATGGCGGTGCCCAGCCCCGGCCGCTGCGGGCTCAGGCCGGCTCCCGGCAGGCTGCCGGCCGCTGCGGGACCGTGCTCAACCCGCGGGGCCCAGGCCCAGCCTGCGGGGCCCGGCGGGGCAGCCTGAGGCGCAGGCGGCCCGGTGAGGCCGCCCCCGGGCCTGGGGGGCCGCCGGCTGCGGGGGTGGTGACCCTGGGAGAGTGGCGGGGCCTCGGGGTACGGCAACAGAGCTGCCGGGCTCACGGCCAGTCCCTGGGCGGGGCGGGGCGGGCCACCAAGGCCGGGCCGGGGTCCCAAAGAGGGCGCGGAACCGCCGCCCGCCGCCAGGGGGCGTCCTCCGCCCCCCCGCCGCCGGGACGTCACCCCCGGGGGAGGAGGAGAGACTGGCAGGAGAGCTTAGCCAGTCAGAGCTCCGGTAAGCGAGGAGGGGGCGGGACTTCCGGCGGCTCTAGGGTGGGAGGGCGGGGCCGCCTCCTCCCCGCAAGGCCCCGCCCCGGCGCGCGGCCGCGAGCTCGGGTGACGTCACCACGCCGGGGTTCTGCGGCGGGACGCGGGTGCGCGCGCCACCCCCCCATACCCCACCCCCGCCGTGCAGCCCCGTTGCCGCCAGGGCCGCGCGCCCGCGTGCTGACGTCAGGGCGTGCGCGCCGCCGCCGCAGGCCTGCGCGGTTACCGAGCGGCGCGCGCAGCCTCGGCAGCGCCTGTGAGGAGCCGCCGCCGTCCGGGGCAGCCGCGCCGGGGGGATCCGCGCCGAGCCGAGCCGGGGGGTTATGAGCCCGGGCGCCGCCACCTCCCCGTGAGGAGCAGCGGGCCCGTGGCGGCGCGGGGAGCGGGCGAGGCGCTGGGGCCGCCCCGCGACAGGAAGCCATTTTGTGGGCCCCCTCCTCCTCCTCGCTCGTCGCCGCCGCCCTCGCTCGCGGCGCGGCCGGTGCTGCCGGCAGGGGTGGGCGGGCGGAGCCGCGGCGGGGGCGCCCGGTGAAGGAGGGCGGGGGGGCGAGCAGGGGGCCGGAGCGGGCGGCGGCGGCCGCCGCGCCTCCCCATGGCGAAGAAAACCTACGACCTGCTCTTCAAGCTGCTTCTCATCGGGGACTCGGGGGTCGGCAAGACCTGCGTGCTCTTCCGCTTCTCCGACGATGCCTTCAACACCACCTTCATCTCCACCATCGGTCAGTGCGTCCCCCGGGGGTCCGCCGCCCCCCCGGGCACCTCCCTCAGGCGGAACCCCCGCCCCGTGCCCGCCCCGGTGGGCTCTCGCAGCCCTGCCCTGGGCCGCTGCTTCGCAGCTCTTGGTCGTGCTTCTCCCTCTTGTGCCAAAACCCGTGTCCCAGGGTCCAGGGCCACCCCCGGCCCCCCCTTCCCCTCCCTGCGTCCCGGAGCCGGCCGCCCCGGTCACACCCGCCGCCGGCTTGGCCTCTGCTGCAGGGAGGAACGATTCGATGTTTCTCCGCAGTTGAGCGCAGCAGTTTTCTCGGCTCTCGGTGACCCTGAGCGACCCCCTCTTTTCCTCCCGTGTGGTTGCCTTGGCAGCTTGCCCCCCCCTCCCTCCCTCCGCCAGCTAACGGCCGGAGCCCACCTGGCTCCTTCCATCACTGCCGCGGCCCCCCCCCCACCCCCGGCGTGCATGAGGGCGGTGGGGTTGCCATCCCTGCACGGTACCTTCCCGGCTATTGATGTGGCTTAGCAGAAATGATTACAGATTACACTTGTGGGTGGGGTCTGTTTTCTCACCCAACAAAGCTGTCCTTCCCTCGCTGCTGAGTGAGCCGCCGGGCTTCTTGGCAAAGCTGACTTTAGCCCTTCGTTGGTGTGCGGCTCCAGATTAAGGTAGTTTCTTTGACATCGTGAAGGAGAGCTGCGTATCTTCCTAGGCATTCCTCTTTACGTTTCATCTGTGCTGTGAGGCAGGCCTTGCACCTAACATCCTTTCTTCCTGGGTTCATCATGTTGTAGCGTTTGGCTTTTTGTTCTGAACACCGGTCTTGCTTTGCAGGTGAAGAGTTCAGATCAGCAGCTTCTAACCATCTTGGTGACTGACTGGCAATTTAAGAAGATTCATGCCTCTGCTCTTTCTTGCAGTACCCACTGGTGCAACATGCAGATACCTACATCTGGAAAAATGAAAAACTTGGGGGGTGTTTGATTGGCATCTGGCTTTTTGTGCTTGATACAAATCCCTTAAATGATTGGCTGTACAGCTGTTTGCTGAGGGTAGGAGAACATAGTTTTGGTGTAAATCTTGTTGCTAGGTTTAAGTACACTCCTTTGTACTTCCTCGTTGGTGTTGAAACGTCACCCTAGAAAAGATGCGCTTGAGCAAGCCTTGGGTAATTTAAAGTGAAAGAAGATATATTTGGGACAATTAAGTGTCAAGACATGGTTGTTGCCTAAAAGCATTTAGGGCCTTAGCTTGGGGTTTTGCTGAATTGTTTGGGGGCATGTGAGTGACGGTTGCTTAATCTTGATTCTTAGAGTTGCATACCTTGACTATGGAAGGCTGTATTTATTTTGCTGCCGTGGCCATAGTGTAATTCTGTGCTGCTTGGCAAATTCTTACCCAGATCACATGGCGTTTGTTGCTTTCTGTGTTTGCTGGGAACATTTATTTCAATTCTCAAAGTTAAAAATAGTCAGCGTCTTAGTTAAGAAGTCAGCAGATGCATGGTGGCTCCAGAGAACTTGTGCTCTTAGTGATGAGCGATTTTTAGTAATTAGTAATTTAGTAATTACTGTTAGTTCTTGGTCTAATTGTAGTTTTGAGCATTCAAGCAGAGTATCATCAGGTTTGGTAGCAAGTGTGCACGTGCAGGGTTTGGAAGTGTTACTGGACAGTCAGACCAATTTAGACCAGTAGGTATTTATTTCTGGAGTACTTAAACCGTAGTGCATGTACACCTGAAGGCAAACAAGTTTTGTTTCCTAAATTCTGAACTAAATATTTAGTTACATGGTGGAATTCAGCAGATTTTTGGGTACAAATAGGTTTTCTGTGTGGTGCTGAATTCCAGGTGCTTAACTGCCCAAAGATGTCTTAAATAATGTATTGTTTCCGTTGTTCTTTTGTAAGTAGCGGGGTAATGAGGAAACCTGGTGGGAAAGTGTCCCGTGCAAAGTAGTGTCAGTTGAAAGGGAGACTGCATTAGCATGTAGCCCATCCATGAATGAAAAATCTTGAACTGGGTTAAAATACCTGTCCATTTAGTTGTTCTCCGCATTATTACAACAAAGCGATTGAGTAATCATTTTGAAAATACGTTATCTCAAACTATCACCATTAAATACAGATTTTAGACTTTCTTAGGTTTTCCTCTGCTGCAGCAGTGATGGCAGCAATGGCAATCCAGGAACATAACATGGAGCCTGGAAAGGTGCTTTGCTTGGTGGTACCTGCTGCGATAAGTCCTGCCACAGTAGCTGTGCAACTTGGGCTGCTTTTGCAGCTGTAAGTGGGGAGTTTCAGGAAAAAACTCAGGTGGAGTCTGACATGTAGCAACAAGGAAATACTATTTCCAAAGCACTTGTGTACGCAATAGGTGACGCGGAAGGTGACAGGCTTATTGACTGAATTGCTCCTTATATTTAAAAAAACCCAAACAACAAACTTGGTAGCTTGTTAGCTCTGATTCGTGGCTCTGTGTTTACACTGAGCTCCACCAAAGACCTGAGATAGCCAAGGAAGTGAAACTTGGCGCAGTATTGGTGGCTGTAAGCAGGGACTGGCTGAGTCTTTCTAGTCTTCATAGGAAAAGACAGGTCTCAAAGAATATTGAAACTAGCCTGCGTATATATAAGGACAAGTGTGTGTGGTGGGCAGTGTTTTAATTCTATAAAACCCAAGGGTTGTCTGCATATGTAAGTGAAGATACAATAATAATGCATTTCTACTTTGTGTTAGTAACTTATATTTACTTACTCTCATTTTTACACATTTATAGTATATATATATCTTCCATATATATATATGGAAGATGGGATATAATTTACTATACCTGTAATTTAGTATACTCTTTAAACATTTGACTTTGAATCATTTCAATCTAATATTTCCTGCTAAAACAGCAGTTAATCTTTTGGATGTGATGAGGTGCATGTGTGAATGATTTCATTACCCTGTCTAGATGTACTATAAATAATCCAGATGGCTCTTCTGCAAGAATCCCTAAGTCATCGTAACCTCCCTGGGGAGAGCAGGGGCCTTGTCCTCAAATGCTGTGCTGCTGTTTTCAGGTAGAAAGGGAATAAGTTAGAGAAGACTTAGTCTGTCACAAACCATTTTTAATTTTAATAACTCTTCAGTAATCCTCTGGTGCAAAAATCATTTTTGTTATCTTTTTTGAGAAATTGTGGTGACTTTTCAGTTGCGTTCTACAAGATGCTCTACAGTTGAGTCAGGTCTGGTGGTGGTAGCTGTTCCTCTAGACAGTGATGTTCCTTAGGAGCGTGGTGCTCCTAAGCACAGAATACTGGCGACTTCTCTTAATGGGCTGCTGCCTGGTCTCCCCTCTCCCAAACGCTGCTAATTTTAGTACTTTCTCTGCTGCCACTTGTGCTACCAGTAGATTTTCTTTATTTTTAATGTTAAAAATGTTAGTACAAGTAACTTCCGGTCAATGTATACTTAAGATCTTCATTTTCTTTAGTAATTTTTTTTTTTACTGGCGTTCAATGTGTCAAGTTGATGACAGTTTGAAGTGAAGCATTGAAAAATGATCTGTCAGAGCTCAGCAGGCACACTTTGTGAAGCTGTTCAGGGTCAGCAGGTAAAGCCCTGCCCTTTGCTGCCTGGACATAAGCAGGTGGAGGGGTCTCTTCCTGCAAGGCTGTCTGTCTAAAAATGTGAATGTCAAAACTGAACTCGAGCATGTAATTGCTATTGTTTGACTAAGTGAAATGCAAATTAAGATGAGTCACAAAAAATGTTTTCCCATGAAATCTGACTACCTCTAGTAATGCACTCAAGAGAACAAAGGGTATGTAATCATTGTGAGATTCCCTCTAAATGCTACTGATATAGCTAAAGCATTCATGGATCTTAACCCGTACTGAAGATGCAGTTTTGTTCTGCTTTTCTGGACTTTACTTACACTGATTGCAACTCTACAAATCTGAAGAGAGGGAGAAAAAGCAGTGTGATGTTTGAGGTTTGATCACCCCTTATTTTATTCTGAACACATACAAGTTCTTGATGGCAAAGCTGTGCTGGGAGTGTGCAAGTCTCTATTGTTTTAAATGCGAAGGTTTGTGACAATATTGTTTTTTCTCGTTTGTTTATTTGGCCTTTATTAGAAGTGATTTTGAGTTGCTAAGCACTGACTGTGGAATCATTGCGTATTGCTAAATTTAAGCAGTGATGTTTTCTAAAATCTGTCCTCAGATATCAAAAATAGTAAATACAAGTTTATTCTTATAATCTTGGAAGGATTTATTTGCCCATGATTGTGATATATTAAATATTGGGAAGGAAGGAGTCCGAGGTGGAGAATGGGGAAGAACCTTGCAGATCGTGGCAAAACAAGCTAGGTGCAGATTGTTTTGTATTGTGAAAATGCTCTTTATGGTGCTTGCGGTGAAGTTTGAATAACAAGTAGTTTCTGGGGTCCAAAGAAAGAGTATTACTACAGCAGCTGAAAGTACTGGCTTACTTTTCCTTTTTTGTCTCATCTGTAGCTTGTAGGAGCTGCAAACAATTTTGAGTTTTGTTTATATTGTCCCCAGGCTGTGGGTACAGTCCGTATTTGACTCCTGGCGTGGAGCAGGTGAATTAGGAAAACAAAAAACCCAACCAGCAAACCACCCCCAACAAACACCCCACACCCAACTCCTGTTCAGTCATTTTTATGACATGGGGTCCACAAATCATCACATATCAAGAGATGCAAAAATAATTTCTACAGACAGGTAACTGAGCTGTAAAACTTGTTGTCACAGGAAGTTTTGTAGGGGAAAGTGTAAGCAGGTTCAGAATGAAAGTCGAAGATTGAAGTGACTCCGTCGGTGGCTGTTAGATGTGATGCTCTGGATGCAGTCTCGAGCTTGGGAAACCCCTCAGCTACTGGTTGCTGGAGGTTGAACATGTATTCTTTGGCCTGGAGAGAGTGGTTCTTCTCACTTCTGTCTGCTGGGATGCCCAGGAGAAGGGTTATAGAGTGGATTGGACTTATGAGATATGGGATGATTGGGGGGGGTTTGGGGTTTTCTTTTTGTTTTACTGGTTTTCTTTTTTTTTTTTTTTTAATCTAGGGCCACAGATAATGAGCAGCAGTTTTGCTGCATGCCTCGCAGGGCTGTGTGTGGATGGCTGTACAGTGAAAAGCTGAGAAAGGGAGCTGTCTGGAAACTTTTTTTAACATAGCTATTTTTTCAGCTGAGCTGGATCAGTTCCCTGATCTGGCTTCTCATGTTACCATGTAAATCTGTACTGGCAGAGGGCATAGGGCATCTGGGGACATGGAAACACCAGAGTAGGTGGTACTTCTACTGAGAGGTTACTTGTGAAAATTCACTTTAGAGTTGCTATTCCGTGCTAACCAAGTGCTTGGCAGCAGTGCTAGTGTTCCCTCCTCCCTCCTGCACCGAGTATGAAACAAACCCTAACCTGGGCTTGCTCCTCTCCCAGTGCTGCTTCTGTCTCTGCCTCGGGGCAAAAGACAGTTGGTAGAAGGTGAGAAAGCTGCTGAACCCCAGTCCTCAGGCACATACCTGTGCGGTGGCAGTGCAGGACACATAGCTCTGCTGCTCCTTTTTCTGTTTGTCCTTGCACTGACGTGCTATTTATGTTCAACTGAAACTAATAGGCAGCTGTTACATAAATGTGCTAAGTATGATCAGAAGATGTGGAGACAAATGGAAGAGAGTGTGCGGAGGTTGGCTGCTCCAATTAAGCCAGCACGGTGTCCAGGAGGAGACTGAGCTGTCACTTCAGCAGTAAGTGGCAAAGATAAAGAGTGGATGAAGTCGTTAACAGTTTCTAGGATAAGGTGTGTTTTGGATTTGGAGCACAGGCCTGTAGCTTCTTCTGACAGGCTGCCCGTATACTCAGTGGTCTGATCTTGAATTTTACAAAAGCACATAAAATGCCTGTTGATGTTGGTAGAAAACTTGTGGAGGAGCCTCTATGCAGAGATACAGCCTTCATGTTTTTTTTGAAGTGACTATTTTTAGTGCCTTGTCGAGTGATAAGCACAACTGGGGGGTGCAGAGAAGCGATTTCCTCTTGACTTCCTGATTTACCTCTTTCAAAAGAAAATCTGTTACTCCCCTCTCTTTATCCTGAGAAAACAATCTTTTCTACCCTTAAAGTTAATACTGATACTTAATTAGAGAATTGGTTGAGAGTCTATTGATAAATACTTCTTCAGGGGACAGAAAAGAAGAATAATCCTAACATTAGGGGCTTTTTTAGGTTGTGCTAAGCAGATGTTGCTGCCTCCAGTCCAGTGATGCTGCATCATGTGTGGGGTATCGTCTTGGCAGGCCATACTCGCTGTACCTGCTCCTGGCAGCCCTCGGGAGCAGGGTGTGGGTTGCTTCCACCATTCAGGTGGCAACAGCTTGCTCTTGTACTTTTCCTTTCTGGAGCTGTGGAAAGGCTGCGTGTTCCTGCTTGTTAGCAGTGCGGTGGAGGAAGAGCCAGAGAATCTCGGGAAGGAGAGCGGCTGGGAGCAGGCTGCTCCTGCCAGGAAACTTCATCCTGCCTGGGGTTGAGAAATGCCCAGGAAAAGCATTGGATGGGAGCAGGCTGCAGGTATTCTCCTGGCAGCAGCAGCCGGTGCCTGCTTTGCTATGTCACCTTCTGATGACACAATATGTGGAGAAAGGTTTCAGCTGGTGTTGATTTTTTGTAACCCTTGAGAGGGGGTAAGGTACTTCAGAAAGGCTTTGTGAAAAACAGGCTTGTCGAATTCCCGGTGCTGTGGGAATTCCCTGTCTGGCCCTGGGGAAACAGGAAAGACATAAGAGCTACTGCTGCAAGGAGTCTTGAATGTTGAGTGTTACGGTAAAACTTAACTGTGTGGGTTTTTCTTTTCTGCGTGGGTTTAACTAGAAGTCTTGCGTGGGTTTTAACTAAAGTCTCTGCATATTTTTGTTCTTTTCTGTAGCTAAAACAACTCGAGGCTTTCTTTCCCACTGGGATTTTGGCTGTTTTATACTGCGTGGCCTGGAGAAATACCAGGGTTGTCTCTTGCATTTCCAAAATCTGACTCAGCACTCCCTGAGAGAGGCCTGCTTGCTTGGTTGCCATTAAGTATGGAATACCTACACTGCTGTCTATACCTGTACAGCTTTTTCCTCAAGGATGCTTTTCAGACTGGTGTT
Source organism: Falco naumanni (assembly GCF_017639655.2). NCBI lineage: Eukaryota > Metazoa > Chordata > Aves > Falconiformes > Falconidae > Falco > Falco naumanni. Next base: position 74,594,448 of record NC_054059.1, read on the forward strand.
CTTCCATATTTCAACTAATGATTAACTCTTACAGATACCAGATACGCTGAAGCAGTTGTCTGACTGAGAGGAATGCTGGAAACGGTCTCTTCCTGATAATGTGGGTCTGGTGTGGCATGCTGCTTTACGTATTGGGAGTTCCTTTAGTACCACAGTCTGACAGGGCTGTGACCAACATTGTCTTCAGTGGGAGGCCGTCTTGGCCCAAGATCTGAGCTTCAGAACCCTTAAAAGACATGCTTACAGAGATGGGTAGTGCTGTGATAACTTCAGGTGTTTACCCATTTTAAGCCAGGGTATGGTACCGCTTCCTTGGCTGTCCTTTGATTTATGAGGTTATCAGAAGGTTTGTTGAAGATGCTCTTGTTGAGTTATCTCATCAGTGGCTCACATCTGAGATCAAACTCCCGTGTCTGTTCTGTGGCAGCATTCACTGAACTGTATGCACCTGGTCCCAAATAAAAAGTTATTCTGCCCTCTGAGATTATGTCTTAACTTGGTGTTACCAGCCTTTTAGTCTTCTAGAGTAAAGGTAATTTTACATTTTACTTCAGGTGTTCAGGTACTAACTTCAGGCATCTGGACATAGGAATTAACCTCTTGATGTCTGATGTATTTGTGTGCCAAGTGTCAGCTCTCCTTCCCTTCTAACTGTAGGCATGTTACTTGCTCTTCCTCACCGCCAAATCTCACTGGCAGCTTACTCGCCTGTAGGTAGCTAACTTGATTGCACTTTTTAAACTGTTCAACTATTGCAGATCTACAGTAAACGTCTGAATGCAGATAATTAAAAAAAAGTTGAAAATCTTGGTAGCAGTATCTAGATATTAACAGTTCCTTAGGTAGCAATCTTAATTTCACACTTTCAAAGGCTTGCTGCAGTCTGTGTCTTATCCTCTTCCCTCCCTTTTCTGAAATGGGATTCCTCTAGCATAACTCGCTTGTTAAAAGCTGAACTGTCAGTGTGGGTTAGCTGCCTAGGCCTCTTCTGTAATTGGGGTGAGGGAAAATAAGAAACCCGTCCATCCGAACATGGCTGTACATATGCACGCCTTTCACTTTAGAGGAAGCTTAGGTGTGTAACTTAAATATAGCTGTCTAATTGTTTATTAAATGAATCCCACCAATGCTTCTGTTTCATTAAGCATTACTGTGAAATGCTTTCATCTCAGTGTAACTTTTTGATCTTGCCAGTAAACAACAAATTTATTTATTTTAGCTATGCAGGTTTCTGGTACAAAGGAAGATAACAGCTAGTTCTTTGGGTTTTGTATTTCATGTTAGTTTGTCTGGGATAGCATGGACCAGAAATGAGAGTTCTCTGCAAAATCTGGTGCTCTGGAAAGTCTGGTGCTTCTCCTGTCTACTTCAGTGAGCAGGACTGGTGAACAGAAATGCTGGTGGCTTGCATGGAAGGGGGCTCAGAAACTCCACCTGTGACAGTATTAGACCGTTAGTGTCTGCTGAGACATTGTGGCCATGTGCCAAGGCATGTGTCCCGGTGTGCTTGAGGCCTTGACCAAGAAGCAGGAGGTCTTGGTCAGAGAACCAGCCAGAGAACCAGGAGGATGCGGCTGCCTGGGTTCGGGTCATGGGCGTTCACTGCAGTGCTGCTGCCTGAGGCTGCTGCTGAGGACAAGAAGCTGCGGACACAAGGCACAACAGGGAAAACTCGACCTGGGTGTTTGGGGAAAAAATTGTGATGAAGGCGGTGTGCAACCGGAACAGATACAGAGAAATGATGGGATTGCTGTCTTTGGGGTAATAAACATATTTCTAGAAGAGACCTCAGGCAGTCTGAACTAGCACTGTTGGTCCTGGGTGCCAGGACAGGACCTGGGTTAAAGGTCTGAATTCCCAGTGTGTGTTAGAGCTGGCTGCTGGGTCTGACTGAAAGCATTACAGTCTGGAGAGATTCCTGCTGGAAGTAGCCTTTTGATCAGAGTATTAGATCTGAAGGTGGCTTTACAAAGCCAACAGCTTTGTGAAGAGCTTCTAACAAAGTAGTTTCTTAAGAGGTAGAAGAAAAAACTGATAGAGGTGGCATGTCATGGCTTGCTCAGGGCAAGTTTGGATGTTGCTCATCTAGCTTTTGCAGGAGCTTCAGCACTGCTGCCAAACTCTGAGCAGGCATCTCTTTGGTCAGAGCTGCTGTCACCGTTGTGGTTTCTAACCTTGTAATTTGCGGTGCTGCTGGTCCAGCTATGGGTAAAACTCTTCTTCAGCCCCAGCTCTGTATAAACCTTGATGTAATTTTCTGACATAGTCCTTTTCAACAGCGTAGTCACATGCTTTGTTGCAGGATAGATGTGGGGTGCAGGTCCTTTGCTGAGGTGGGATAGCTGACTGTGTGACCACTTTGGGCTCCCTTCAGTGCAAAGGGAAACAAGTTTATTCCATAAGAATTGAAACTGTGAGTCTCCGTGGTTGCTTTGCCAAGTGAGCATAAATTCTCATCATCTTGAGGTGCAAGAGAGCTGGCAAGGTGCTGCTAGCTTGAGGCTTTTGTCTTCTTGCAGATGAGGTGTAGCTAACCTTGCTGCAGCGTACAGCAAACTACAAAGAATCCAAACAAGTCTTACACTCTCCAGTGCTGCCTTGGGAGAAGCCAGTGTTTTGGGGTAGCAATAACTTTTGGGTTTAGGTGTGTTGTATGACGTTCTTTCATTTTTTTTCGGTTTCACAAGTATGTAATTCCTGGCTCTTTTCTCAGTATGTAATTTCTCAGGCTCTTTCTATGAGTTCAATTTGAGTGTCGCAGTATCAGTATTACCTGAGAAAGGTGATAAAACTTACTGATAAATGTGATGCTTCTGGGCAATATTGTAGCATAGGCGTGCTTTTTTGCCCCCCCCCCCCCTTTTTTTTTTTTTACTTGAAGCTTTTTTCCCTGCTCATTCGCATGACAACACTACCATTCATCATCTTGCTTGCTGGGGAACTTAGAGGTTGAGTAGAAACATCTGGTGTGACAATACTTGACCTCCTCCAAGAGCAGGGAGTTGGAGGAGCTTTGATGGTCACACTGTGCCCTACAGCTCAGGGTGTGGAGATTCTTACAGATTCCTAGAACTTGGTGTAAACCAAAGATAAGTACCTGCTGCCATGCTTTGACTCTGAAGTCCCTGTGTTTCTTGATGCTGAAGGGTTAATAAATTCAAGCTTCTTCTGAAACTTAGGTATTGGAGTGTAAGTTGATATTCAGTAACTGAAAGCATCTTAAATCATAGGCAAGTCTTCAGTTAAATACATACTGAATTGTGCTAATGCAGTGCAAGCAATGGAGCTTCAAAGTTGAATATGCTGTATTTAATACTAGACAATGCCATTCTTTGGAGTCTGTGTAGGAAATAATAGGTGTGTCCTTAACCAGCAATTTAGTATTGAAAATTTGACAAAGGGCTGGGTCACAGCTTATTTCAACCCTCTTGTAAATGGGAATGATGCTCAGATAGCATTTTAAGACTGCAGTGCCTGGTGCTTTAGTAGTGTGAGTATGTATCCAACGCCAACAACGACCAAAGTTGCTGCTGTAGTGTAGCCTAGGTAACTTGACTTAGGGTACTTTAAGGGTAGTATTTTCTGTGTGTCATTTCCAGCAATAAGTCACTTACAAGCACATGTGTTCTTTTCAGTGAGTTGAAAAAAGGCAGCTGGTAGACTGTTTCACCAGAGAAAACATTTAAAAGTTAAGTGCAGTAAGTACTTGGTGGCCCTCATAAAGCCATAATGACTTTGGAAAACTTCAGTTGTACTATGAGGTGTATAAAGCATTACAAGCTTTCATTTCTCAAATACTGGTAGTGATGACATCATGTAAACAAACCGCTAAGTCTCTGGAAACGATGGGAGAATCTCTCCATTTTGTTGTTAGAAATTTGAAATCCTGATGCAGTACCTGTGGCAGTGTTTCAGTGTATTTAGTGTCTTTCATCTGCTGGCATGGCTGAAACTACTAAAATATAGGTCAGTGGGTTCAGCTGAAGAGTATATGGTCCAGCAAGTTGCCTGGTCTGAAAATACAAGTGATGGTCTTTCCTTCCTTTCTTCGCCAGTAAGGAGTTATAATTACTGAAACAAGAAGTAACTGTTCTGAGTTTCTGCACTGCAGGGGGTCATAGTTGCGGAAGCTGGGAATGGAGAGAGCTTCTGGGCTCTTCTTGAGCTTCTTCTAACTATTTATAACGGATTGAATGGCTGAATCTTTTTAATGGCCTCTAAGACAGTACCTGCCTCTTCAGTAAAGATAATGCTTTTCTGGAATGAATCTACTTGTCTTGTCTGTCTGCTGAGTATAAATTAGCCAGGGTAAGTGTTAACTTGAATTTTTTTTAATGTAATTTGAGGACAAATTTTGTTTCATAAATAGAAGCAGTTTTTGTGAAAGCAGATTCATGTACTGTATATATTTTCTAGCTAACAAATACAGTGTAAGTAGGCTAAGATGTGCATGAAAACTGATTTAATTGGCTGTAATTGAACTTGAACAAACTTAGTGCATATCCTTGGTGGTTTAGAGTAGAATTCCAATTAGCTGTGAATTTGTTCGTGAACTGTCTGTAGGCTTTCTGGAGTCCAGACCTTTCCCCACCATGATTTTTTTAGGTATGGGACCTAAAGGGCTTCGCTGACAGAAGAGTTCGCAGGGACATACGCCTGCTTTGTGTGATGCCCTGTCTGAAAATATGTGCTGGTAAAGGTGGCTGGCAGAGTTCTGGTGCCTGGGCTAGAAGTTTGAGTATATTAGAAAGTGAAAGATGTAATGGCAGAGAATTAAATCGGCCCTCAGACCTGGAATTAACTGACACTAAGCAGGGATTATTGCTGCATGGGAACAATTCTGAAGTACTGCTTCTTGCTAGAGCTTCATTTCCTGCCCCTCCCCCCACCCCATCCCCCTTTACTACCTTATGAATAAAAACCTTACTGTCTCTTCTGTCTCTTGGTATGCATAAAACATCACTAAAATAGTTCCTTTGTTCATTTTCTTTTATTTTGTTTGTGGGAGCCTTGTGCAAGGTTTAGCGGCTGGAGTAACAAAATGATTAAGTTTCTTTTTCTGGGAAAAGTAACTGCTTGTGTTGAAACTGTACGTGATCTCATAGACCTAAGTGGCTGTGTAGGTGGTGTCAACAGGAAGCTTTAGTTTTCTTTCTGAGCAGAGATATTTTTTTTTATAGAGACATAAATTTGAACTGTACTTTCAAATGACTTCTGAAACTCCTTTACTGGAAGGAATATGGTTAAGTGAAGAGAGATCCTTTGGGACCTTCATGGGTTGAGCTGCTTGCTTTCTGTGGCCACCTCTGATCTTTCTGCACAGCAGGCTGTATTGAGGACTGCCGAACCCCAAGTTATGGGCTGTATATAGTTAGACTTCACTAAACAAAAGTTGCATTAATGCTTGTAAATGAGATGAAGGCAATTGGGGAGGAGAGAAGGCTTCATAACCAGTTCTGGCCTGAGAGATGGCTTCTGTCCCTGTTGTACGTGATGGGTTATTCACACCAAAGTGACATTCTTTGAACCTTCGCCATTGTCTGGAATTTCAGTTCCAGTCTGCTTGGTGTGAATGTTAGGTAGACTCACTGCACCCAGAATTCATGGCAGCTGTTCTTAGAATGTATCTACTGAATTGATGCTTAAGCTAAATGTGCCGAATACTTAACCCCTGGAAATGGCTGTCACTTGATGACCAGAATCTAGTGCCTGCCTCCATTTTATTGGGAAATGGTCCTTGCCCTGGTTATCAGGGCCTGGGCAAAGTTCAGGAGATACGGAGAGTGATAGTGCTTAAGTCAAAACCATGAGATTAGAACCATACCAGGATGACTTCAGCACACTGGCTGAAGTGTTCTGCTCCTGGGAACTTCCCTTGCCTTAAGCTGACTAACTGCTGGATGTGGCCTTATTGTGCTGTTCAGTGTTTCATACCTGGGAGGGTTCATGGGCATGGCTGATGCAGTTAGAGCTTCCCAGGAGTCCCCTACCCTGTTGCTTTGCCAGAGGTAGAAAAACCATGTTGTTCCTTCGTATTGCCTCAGCTGTCTCCCTCAATTTAAATTACCAGTGGTGTTTGTTCATCACCCAAAATTGTGGATTGAATTGTGGAGACCTAAATGCATGTGCTGTCGTCACTCCCTTTGAACATGGAGGAGGAGGATGACGTGACTCCTCTCAAGGAAAGGTTACTAGAAACCAGGTTATTTGAGCTCTTGTGGATTATCTTTATTTTGTTAAGACACCTTTCCCTACAGACCTCCGGTCAGGCACCTCTAATTAATGTTTTTAAGCTCCTATATCTTAGTTCCTCCCTTGGAGGAGTTATCTTCACTTTCCAGGAAATTTTGTACTAATCTTTGCAAATAAACTTAATTACTACCTTTTTGTTTGCAGGTCAGTATTTAAAGGTGTGCAGTAGATGAAGTAAGGGAGCTAGAACCTGAGATATATGTGGAATTCTTGTAAGTCACTGCTGTGTCATTGTTGAATGAGGCAGTGCCATTTTTTAAAATACTTTCAGAGTGGGTCCATGTGATGGGACCTCAGCTATGTGTGCTGAATGGTACTTTCTCACCTTCTATTTATTTGGATTTGCTGTTTTAATTCCAAGTATGGGGATGAACAGCACTTTACATTGTAATCAATCTGTTAAACATCTGAACAATGCCACTTAAGGAAAAGCAGCTTCGTGGAATTCTTGATATATTGATACTCTTTGCTTCCTTGCAGCCTTGTGGGTGCTGAGACCTAAATGTGTGGGCATAATCTGTATTTAAAGACAAAAAAATCTTACTGTTGGTGTTCCAGCTAATTTAAAAATTTACATCTGCAAGTATCCAGTGCATAATAGCAAGGTAATGGACCTCACTCTATTGGAGGGGAGTAAAGTGGAAAAAAAAGAGATCTCAGGATTTGTTTCTGAATATTATTGTTTTTTTAAAAAATATAGGTGACAGTAGTAGAGAGGTGGAAGGTCACAGTTGCTGTGTAGGTGCAGCAACCTGGTGTATGGAGAACAGACTACTCGTAATGCTTTTGTCTCCTTGATTATATTATTTTTTTTAATACTTTCTTTCAGTAGTGCCTCCAAGTGCTTTTAAAAAATTTCTGGTAGCAATATTGACTTCTGTAATGATGTACTCTAGAATAAACGCATAGGTGTTAACTTGTGATTTTATTACAGATCTCTGAAGAATGATTGTTGAAGAAGTTTTGAGTGAGGCTAGTAGTGAGAGAAATATTTTGGTGCTCTGGAAGGCTGAGTCTTGACCTAGATTTAACATGCGTCCTTGAAATGAACTGATGCACGAAGGAAGCTTGCATGCTTACGACTTGTCTGCCACTTTGAAGGAAAATGGGAACACTTCAAAAATAATTTCAAGTTAGAACAACAAGAGTGAAGGACACTTTCCCAAGTCTTGTAATTCTGAATATTGTTGTTCATATCTGAACTGGATGCAGGTGGAATATGAAGAAGAATGCTTGGAAAGCTCCAGCGAGACAACTGCAGATGGGGGAGGCAGCAGTGCAGTGTGAGGATCCCCCGTTTCTGCCGACAATGAATATGTGAATGAGTTCATGATCTGTGGCCTTTCCCAGATAAGAGGTCAGGCTGGATAACAAAGTCCTTCTATTGTTTGGGGGGGATTAAGCCAGGTATTTGGGGGGATATAAACCAGAGTACTGGATTTGTCACCAAAATGGATATTCAGCTGAGTCCCCTGTATCAGTTAATCAGTGTTGATTTGCATAAATCAAATATCCCTGCAACGCGTGAGTCTTATTTGTTCGTGATATGTGACAGCACTTGAAAGCACAACAAATAAAGGCATCTAGAATGGAAGAATGTAGGTCACAGTAGGAAGCTGCTGTCTCACAGGATTGTCATCTGCTTTGTTAAGAATAGATTAATTGGTAGGAGGCGATCTGGCAGCAGTGCTACTGCTGATGTCCTGTGTTCTCCCTTGCATTACTTATTCTGGAATTTATCGGTATTAATGTGGTATAAGTGAAACTTATGACAGTTTTATAAAGATATTGTAAAATCATACTGAAAAACGGAAGTTTCGGGGAAGAGCCATAGGGGTCACTGGAAGAGGCTGACAGGGCTTGACCAGTCTATTGGAAAGGAAATCACTTTTTTTTTTTAATTTAAAAAAAAAAAAATCTCTAGCAAATTTTTGCTGAATCAAGGTTAGCAAAAATCCAGGTAAATGGATTGTTTGGATTTTGAGAATCTACTGCTTTCTTAAAAATAGGTGCTAGAATTAAATGAGTGGTTTATTAAAATAAACACCATCTCACTGGCAAAACCATCGTTAAATACAGGTTAAGAATCTTTAACTTAGCTTTACAGAGAGAGGGGTCTGGTCATAATTACTTTTCTTGATACCTGCTCTGATACCTGATCTACAAAGATACCAGTTTTCAGGATGTTTTGGGTACTGTGGATCCAGTCAAAGGTACAGTTATTCCCCTGGTACATTCTATGAATGTTACCAGAAAAATAGTTCTGTGTAGATGTTGCTATCGAGGTGTCATGGATTGAGGCTGGTGACCTCGAGATAAAGGAGTGACTGTTTACCCAAGTGATAGTTCACAAGGGTACTAAAAGTGAGTATGCAATGGGTTGTTCAGTGAATGGGTGACTAGTAGAGCATGTGAGGGATGGTCTTTGGGAAAAGAGAGGCTTTAGGTGATAGTCTAGGGATGGGAGGATTGACACCAGTGACAGGATGTGTGGGAAGGAGTGGTGGAAAAAAATTTAACACTAATTACATCATCATTTGTGGCTGGTAGAATTGAATAATTAAATCACTTGTTTCCGTTACCATTGTCCTCCCCTGCCTAGCTCAATCAGAAATGGGCTCTCAAACAGGACACTTCATGGATGTTTTCTCTTGCTGAGTTGTAGGACTTTTAGATTACTAGAATTAACTAAGTGTATGTGTCCTAAGGTTTCATGTAAGGTATGTGTTAACTTTTAGATGCAACTTCTGGTGCTGTGTAAGTGCAGACCTGAAACCTTGCAGAGCAGGTAGAGTGAGTTCTTGAACTGCCGCTGTAGTTTGCACACTCTGCTAGGAAAGACTTACTGCAGAGAAGATGAAATGCTGAAACACAGGGATTCATTGACTTTGTGTTTTACTACAGTGTAAATCCCTAGTCTGCTCATATCTTGAGTACTTTATTATGCTCCCAGTCACTGAATGTCAAAAAATAATAGAATTAAAGGTTTAGCGGGGGGCAGAAAGGCAACCAATGGGCCATGTCAATGTCACCGGTTCTGTGATTCCCAGTACCCTCAGTGTTGGTCCTGGAGGGCTGCCACTGCCTCTCCCAGTAGCCTTTTCCAGGTGGTGGCTCTGGGAGCCCTCCAGCACTGCCTCGATTCATTTTCTGGGACCCCTTTGCTCTGACTGCTGAGCACTGGGCCTGGCGCTGGGCTGCTGTGTCTGAACAAGTTCTGTAGGTGCTCCCTACCCTACAACTGAATGGGAGACCTGAGTCATTGTAACTTCGGAGACTGGAAGGAAAATCTCTTGCTTAAGTTTGTCTCATGGATGATTACAGACTTTGGAGGGGGGGGGGGAGGGTTGTAAGCATTTATTTTAGGTCTGACCAGTGTGGTAGTAGCCTTTAGTTAAAATAAATGGGAATCTACAGTGTGGCCTAATGTAACTCCCAAGTGTTGTCTGTCACCTGTGTGTAGGGGGTACCCTCCGTTATATATAGCTTTGGTGTTCAGCAGTTCATACAGAGTTACCTTAGGCTAATGGCAGCAATCAAATTGTCTGGCCCTGTGTATTCAGCTGGTGAGAGATACCTGGTCGCTGCCTCTGTTCTCCATCCACCTCTGGCTGTGTTGTTTGATTACACTGCTTAGCTTAACTTTTTTGGAAGGCAACTTAGAAGCTTCTTGCTGTGTTAAAATATGCAATTTTGTTTTTGCAGAGAAACTAACATTACCTTGAAGGCAGAACAACACTCAGTCACTGACTGGTGGTTGCTACCTGGTACAGTTTTCTTCTTCTGTTTTTCCACTCCCACCCATTCCCCTCTGCTAACCAGAACAGGCAGGTTCAGAAATATATTGTTAGCTTTTGAAAAAAGTGCTATTAACGTATTAATTATTAAATCTGTTATTCATTTTCTTTCATATAGGTGCCTCATTTTTGCTTTGTCTTACAGCAGCGTTTGGTTGTAGTGGATAATGTCCCTTCAGCTTTTGGAGTTGCCTGCAGTAGTTGGTACACTTGCAGGCTTTAGTGTCAGGTTAAGAAGAATGAGACAAAAGGAAAAGCCTTATGGAGAGTGTAGCTTGCTCTATGCGTCAGTCTTGAGCTATTTTTATTGAAATGAAGATGATAAAGTTGACTTGAGAGACAAAAGTAACTTGCCATGGCTTTTTAAGAGGAGCAACTGCTACTGGCATTACAGCTGTGATTGTACTAGCCAGAACTTGTGTGTCTGTGTAGAGCTTTGTGTCTGGCCGTGCAACTCCTTCCTTTCACCCCGCTCTTCCCCAGCTCCCTGCCTGCGGGTGGAGAACACGGCATGTGCAAGCACTGGGGTAAACGCGGAGGTATGTGCCTCTGACACAAGCTGCCGAAACAGCCTGGTCCTGAGACCTCCTGCCCACTGGGCTGTCTGCTGTGCTTTGCATCCTACGGTAGGTCAGCGTTGAGGTGCATGATCTGATGACAGCTCTCCAGGAGTGTTGCAGAAGAGGTTCGAGGGGTGCTGACACAAGAAGGGGTCCCTGAGGGCTCCTGTGATTTTCATAGAACTTGCATTCAGTCATCTTGGTATTCACCTTGGCAAAGCAAGACGGGAGCTGCTTGTTTTACATGGAAGTTTGTGTTAATACTATTTTCTTCTATTTCTTCAAAGAATTCATTGCCTCATGTAAGTTTAAAAGAGGCTAGAGATAGGTCCGTGTTGTATGTATGTATACACATACACAAAACAAAATCTGTAGGTAAGCATGCATGTGAAGTGAGCTTTCTCAAAAGAGGAAGACTAGCTCTCTTACTTAGTTACTATCTTGTTTACCTGTCAGATTAAATGTATTTGAAAGCTGGAGAGGAGGGTAGATTCAGTACTGCAAAACCAAGAGGTTTGGAGCTGCCTTGATAACTCTACATGCTTCTACAAAGGCATGAGCGAAATTGGTATTGCCTGCTAGGTTTAAACTAAGCACTGCGTTGTTTGCGTTTTGGCAGACTGAAAAGCATTGATAGGCTTCTCATTTTGATTCTATCACTCATTTTTTGTTGCTGGTCACACTTGTTGCCTTTCCCTTTTCCCAGTCTGTTCCTTCCCCGCTAGCTGACCGTGCTACACGTGATCAGGGCTAAAGACAAGGAAGAGTTCAAATGCAATGTCATCCCTCACTCCTGATGAATAAATGTCTTGTTAGAGAAAGAAGTTATGACCTAAAGTATCGGTTCCTTACCTGGACCTACAATTTCTCAGTTGTAAAAAAAGAAGCCAAGCAGTCCAGGTTTTCAGGGTTCCTCATTGTCTCAGTCTCTCTGATAATCTCATTCGGACTTGCGTTAGTGAGCAAGAGTTTTGAGACTTTGTCTAGTGACTCTTTTTATTATTTTATTACAATTTTCTCCAGAGAAGGAAAACTTCACAAAGAATTAAGTCACAGAGATCCAGCTGTTGGAGAACTTCATGTGAGGTGTAAGCCACAAGCAATAGGAGAGGATAAATGTGGGTTCCAGCTTTTTTTAGGTACCTGTTACAGAGGAGAGGCAACACCAGTGGTTGAATGCCATGCTTTCTGCCAAAGGTAGCAAATCTGTATTTCAGAAATAATTACTATGACTGCAGAGGCTTGTCCTAGCTAGCCTAAAGCTTCCTGTTCCTTACAGTGTCAGCTGAATTTTGTGCTCTCTGGTAAAACGTATGCTTTCACTCAAGCTGTCGCCAAAGGATGAGACGGTGAATAGCTTGAGCTTCTCTTCCAGAGCCATCTGAATGGTGATTTGTTTGCAGACTTGCAAAGTAGTCCTAAATACTCTTAGCAAAAAGTTGTGGCACTTTGTGATGGATGCCTGTTTGTTTCTTAATCTCTTATGGACAAGTGAAAGCATATATCCCAGGGAGCTGTAGAGGTGCTGCTCCTGCAGGCCCTGCAGCTGCCTCCCTGGCAGCTTTTGCTAAGAGTAAGAATTGCAGCCCATCTAGCACAGGGGAGAAGCCCTGCTGCGGGCGAGGTGAGATGCTGCTTGGGAAAATGCAGTCCTTGGATTTCATAGAATCACATAGTGGTTTGGGTGGGAAGGGAGCTCTAAAGGCCATGTAGTCCCACCTCCCTGCCACAGGCAGGGACATCTTCAACCACATCAGGTTGCTCCGAGCCCTGTCCAACCTGACCTTGAATGTTCCTAGGGATGGGGCACCAACCACCTCTCTGGGCAACCTGTGCCAGTGCCTCACCACCCTCAGTGTAATAAGTCTTCCTTGTATCTAGTCTGAATCTCCCCTCTTGTAGTTTAAAACAGTGAGCCCTTGTCCCATTGCTACAGGCCCTGCTAAAAAGTTTGACCCCATCTTTCTTGTAGTTCCCCTTCAAGTACTGAAAGGCCACAATAAGATATCTTTCTCTGAGGAATGAGAATTGAGTTGATTACCAAATAATCTAATCTGTAAGTTTGTCAGCTGTAAATTAACAGCTTTTAAGAAGTCCTTGCAGTATCCAAACAGACTTCAGTTTAAGTTTTGCTAAGAAGCAGGTTTGGTGGTTTGGGTTTTTTTCCTAGTAAGATGAGGAGTAAAGGTTCTTTAAAACAGGTTCATATATGTTTGTGTGATCCATGCACACTTGTATGGGTCTGTAGAACTGGATTCAATTGGTGCCAGTGTGCCTAGGTACAAAATCATCACCTAATCTGGGGTTTGATATCGCTCCTCCAAAATACTTTTTGTCTGAGTCTTGAGCCTCGAACACTTTTCACTCCAAGTGCAAAGCATTGTCTCACAGAGTTCAAGGTCCTGGTATTTGGCATGACACCTAGAAAATGCAGCGTTTAGACTTTTTGTGTTGAAGGTGTGAAGAAGGGAGAAAACTTTAGAAATCTAATTTATGTAAGACCTCTGAAAAGTGGTGTTGGCACTTAAAATGTTGAGTGTGGTTGGGAATGTTGTGTATTCATACTGTGCAGGTATGAATACCTTGTAGAATAAATATTTTGAAAAGCCCAAGTAGTAACTGAGATCATTAAGAGCTTAATTAAAACTAGAATTCTTGTCTCTTGCCTGATACACTTGTGTTGGGCTTTCTTTGGAAGGAGAAAGTATATTTACATCTGCAGCTTTCTTACAAAATATTTGATCTAACTACTTTGTTGATACCAAGTATAAGCAGACATTAACATTTGTTAAGATAACATTCTGAAATATTAAAGCTTGTTTCCAAGACTTACGGTGACTTTGGAGAGTTTATAATTCTGGACTTGATATATTGGGAAAGCTTGTTACTGGGAGGGCTTGGAGGAATCACCTTTTTATTACTGTTACGCTCTAGGCGTTAATAAACTTCATAAAGCAGTATCTGGCTTAGGAGTTCATTTTAGAAGTTATCTTCTGCATTAAGATGTTAAGTTTGAAAGACAATATAATAAATCTGTCTTGAGAAACATGGGATCTCATGATCAAGTAGTTCTGTGTAAAAAAGACTAGACAAAGTGCTACAAAGGTCTCTGTCCCAAAGTGAATTTCAGAACTTTAAAAGCTTTCAGGTTTAGTTATTTTTGTGTTTTCCTGCTGTTGTTTAGTTTTCTTCTATTGCATTGTTACTTTTTAAAAACATTTTAGGGCTGTTTATTGGGCCTTACTATAAGCTGTAAACATACCTGAAGGATAACAATTTTTCTCTGGGCTTCTGTGATGGCGCTGGTGTGCTAACTATAGGTATGCTACAGGTTGTGTTCTTTGTACTAATGTGCCATAAATCATGAGGCTGTGTTCTTCCTTTCTTTGTGAATTCAAAAGCTGTTAATTCAGAGGAGGATAGCAGATAGTTTTCTCTCTGCCTAGTCAGCCACATTCTTTACTTAACACTGGAATTTCTAAAAATTTAGGCATAATTATAAGGTGTATATCCTTTTCTGGCTAGTAAAGCGTTTGCAAGAGCTCCACCTTGCTTTAGTTGTTTGAAATGGATTAGTGTGGGGGGTATTCAGGTACGCTTTCAAACCCTTGGAGAAAGTGCTGTAGCTCAGGCAGAGAACCTTGCTTTCTTCAGGATTATGGGCTGGCCAGAGAGTGGGCTGAGGGCAGCCCTGAGGAGAGGGACTTAGGGGTGCTGGTTGATGAGAAGCTCAGAATGACCCGGCACTGCGCTCAGCCCAGCAAGCCTACCGCACCCTGGGCTGCATCCAGAGCAGTGTGGCCAGCAGGGCGAGGGAGGGGGCTCTGCCCCTCTGCTCCACTCTGGTGAGACCCCCCTGCAGCGCTGCGTCCGGCTCTGGGGTCCCCAGCACAGGAGAGACACGGAGCTGCTGGAGCGGGGCCAGAGGAGGCCAGGGAGATGCTCAGGGGCTGGAGCAGCTCTGCTGTGGGGACAGGCTGGGAGAGCTGGGGTGGCTCAGCCTGGGGAGGAGAAGGCTGCGGGGAGACCTTAGAGCACCTGTCAGTGCCTAAAGGGGCCGGCAAGAAAGCTGGGGAGGGGCTTTGGGCAAGGGCAGGTGGCGATGGCACACGGGGGAATGGCTTTACCTGAGAGAGGGGAGATGGAGATGAGAGATGAGGCAGAAATTCTTCCCTGTGAGGGCGGCGAGGCGCTGGCCCAGGCTGCCCAGAGCAGCTGTGGGTGCCCCATCCCTGGCAGGGCTCAAGGCCAGGCTGGACGGGGCTGGGGGCAGCCTGGGCTGGGGGGAGGGGGATGGTCTTTAAGGTCCCTTCCCACCCAACCCATTCTGTGACTACTGACCCTGGGAGGGGTGCAGGTGAAAGCAGCCATCCAGATGGCTCCCGGTGCTCATCAGAAAATTTGAATGTGGCCTGAATTCTGCTGTGTTAATCCAGGTGTTGATAGCTGAAGTGTAAGTACACTGCTAAAGGAAACAGTTGCTGCTGCAAGAGCCTGTACCACAAAGATGGGCAGCTTGAGGATACAAGACTCGAATAGGAATTTGTGCACATTTGCTTTTTTTCCTGAGTTGAAAATACGTAGTGCTGTTAAAGGATATTTGCAAAGCAATTACTAAGAAATGAAATACAAAATGTGCTTATTTATATGCTGCTTACAGTTTGTGTTTGGTGATTTGACGTGCAGGTTGATTGTCAGGCTCCTAGCACTGCAGCATTGCCCCTCTCTTGCCCTACATTCTGCTTCCTACCACCCGGCATCCTCACTGAGTTGAATGGTGTCTTTGTTTGGAAAGAATGCAAACAAAATTTGTGCTCTCTTAAAAGGGCTAGCTCATCATTTGTAGCTTTGAAATGGACTGGAAAATAACTTTTTTTTCACTCCCTCCCCCTTGTACTGATAGCATTCTGTCTTTTACTTTTCAGGAGTAGTTAGTTTGTGATTTAGCAACAGAAGAATAATCTTTACAAAACCTTGGCAGGGGCTTGACAAGATGTAAAGTGATATATAACTTCAGATGCAGTGATTATGGATTTCAAACATGCTGTTCTGCTGATAAAAGTCGTGGGTATTCATTAATGTCTTTCATCTGAGAGCAATGGAAACGCAAAACCATTGAGTTCTGTATTCGCCAAGACATTCAGATATTTAAACTTACACAAATAAAACTGGAATGCTTGGTCGGGAGCTGTTGACAATAACCTTTGCTGATGTAGGGATGGAAGAGCTTGACTTTGCTGGCCTGATGACAACTCTGACCTTCTAGCTTCTGAAACTCTGCTTAGTCTGTGTGCTTACAGTGACTAGGCAGAAGTGACTTTCAGTATTTGTGTAAGGGCAGATCTTGTCTAAACATACCATGAGATCAACTAATGGTTGTACTTGTTATGCCTTGATACTCCAAGACCAGTAACCTAAAGAATCCATAAATAGCTTCTGTCTTTTTTTAAAAGTTGTGGCTTCAGGTTTTGGTCAGACCTGGGCTCATATATTGCTGTAACCAACTGGTAAAACACTTGAAATTGGCAGGAAACCCAGAAGTGAGCCAGAAGCTTGCCTGTAAGGAGACTTCATTGTTAAACTGTGTGAGCTATAGTGAAGAGTGACAAACATTTCCAATTTTTTATTTGAAAGTATGGAGTTAAACATTAAGTGTTTAATAGACTGACAGTATACTTTCAGGTTTTTCAGTGAATTCCAGTTTGCCCTGTTGAAGTTGATGAGTATCTTATCAACACTTGAGGGAGTAATTTCATGCTGATCTTTAATTCATCAGTTCTGTCATTATCCTCCTGTGATGGTAATATGTCTGTTCTGCATGCCATTCAATTTTTATACCCGTTACCCTCTTCAACTCTTTCTTCCCCGTACCTGTAATCTGCTCTCTCTGAAGCCTTTGTGTTTCTGTCCGTGTAATGTCACCAGCAACTTCTTCAGAAAGACCTGGAGCTGAATGGTCATTATAGCGATGCAGAACTCTAGCTTTTCCAGTCTGTTAAAACTACTTTAAAAGTATTTAGAGGCAAATAGTCATTTCTATTTATAACAGTCTTTCTGTTACGAAGGCTGAACTAGTATTATCTTGTAATTGGAATGGAAGCTGAGTAGAACATGGAATTAGAGATTTATTTTATCCCCAAATACTAGAGTTGGCTAAATCCCTCTCAGTGTAGAGAAGAGTTAATTTCCTTGGCTGGGTTAATAGCTTCCTTTATCTTAACGCATAAAAAGTGTCTGTCAAACATCCTGCTTTATCTGGGCAGAACCTAAAAGTGTTGCTCTATAAAATACTTAAGATCTTTTGGCAGTTGTTGTGTTCATTTGTTTGATAGCGTTGCTGTGGAGCACTATATCATAGTAAACAACTTGGATAAATGCTACAAAATGTAGGGATCATTAAGTGTATGTGGGACAACTTTTGTATGTTGGCTCTTAATCATTCAGTGCGTTTATTTTTCAAGCCACATACCTATGATAATAGCTATATTGATTCATAGATTTATCTTGAGTGAAGCACTGCTTTGGCGAACTGGAAAAAAATGGGGCACTGACCTGAAACTGAGTTCTGAAGGCCCTAAGCTGACATCCTTGTGGGATGGCAATGAAGAATTAGTGGACAGCCTTAGTCTTTAGTCACTATACTGCTTTAAATCCTTAGAAATGGAGAATTTTGCCCCTTTACACTCCAGTTCACATTGATTAAATACTTGGTAACGGCAGGAGGCTCTGTGAGGAGAGGCATTTGGTATTCCTTTTCCTTTTTGGCCATGTATGTGGTACGTATCCATGTAGCAAGTCTGTCCCTGTTCCTGCCCCTGCATGACACAGGCTTGTGGGGAGGGGGATTCTTTCCCCTCCATCTAAAGTTGTCTAGCCTTTCCCAGAGAGGCTCTGGTATCCTGACTTCTCTGTGAAAAGATTTTACTTATTTAATATTTCAACAGTAAAATGCAGTAGGATGGGCCGTGTGTTGAGCTAAAAGGAGTTTAAAGCAGACTTCCCATGCAGACTTCTTACGTAATAGTGTGTTTCATAAATTCTATTTAATCTTACTTGGTATGAAATGACCTTGTAGATTTAGGAGGGAAGTTTGTGATTGCAGTTGCTGCCTTTTTAAAAGTCTAAATATAAACAGATTTTTGGAAAGCATGAAAAATGATCAGCAGTGTTTCTCTGATTTGAATTGAAAGTCAGAACTCTGTCATCTAATTACTGTCAGAGCATTTTGAGAAGATGGCTTGTAGTGTTTCTGCTCCTCTGTGCTAGTAATTCCTGCAGGCGGTTTTGGGAAGAGAAGGTTGAAACAAGACATGATCCTTGAGTCGCTTTACTGTGGAGGAGCTGCGGCAGGAGGTCCTCATCCTGCCTTGTCTTGCACGGCATCTGCCTCTGAGCCCATCTCTTCTGGGGAAGAGTGGTTAGTGTGTACGACAGGGGTCCTCAAACTACGGCCTGCGGGCCAAATACGGCCCCCAGGGTCCTCAGTCCATCCCCCGGTATTTACAGAACCCCCCCGCCGGGGTCTGGAGGGGGGAAACCAAGCAGCCGCAGATGACTGCCTGCCACTTCATCCGCGCGCCGGCCCCCTGGTTAAAAAGTTTGAGGACCCCTGCACTGCACAAGAGGTTTCACCAAGGTCTTACACATCGGTGTTGGTATTTCCCTGCCTTGGATGAAAATTTCTCACTAGGTGCCTGCAGGATGGTATTTGCTTATTCTCAGGTTGCCTCTCCATCAGATCATAATTACTCTGTGAAAGTGAAATGATAATCTCTCAGCCTGTGGTTTTTCTTCTTGGTCATCTGAAAACAGCTGCTCATTCACAGAAGAAATTCTTAGGAAACAGACATGTAATGGTGCATTTTGTACTGCTGACACCCATCCCTTGTTTTTATTCTGTCTTCAAGATTTTCAGTTTATTTTAATCGTCCTTTGTACAGCGCCTCTCACTTTTGTAAGCAGTAGACTTCAAATAGAACAACTTGCCACACCAGAATTAATAATGAAAATACTAAATACTGATTTTGGTATTGATCTCAGCTGATGATCTGTCTTCAGTTTGATAGTTTGTTCTTCCCGAAGTCTTCTCAGGACAGCTGTCCTTCATCTCCTCAGTCCCTGCAAGTCTTACCATTAAATTCCTTGCAATAGCATTTCAGCATTGCCACCTGTTACCATGCAGATTTTTGTATTGGCTGGTATTGAAAGTAAAAACCTTGCTCGTGCTCTGTCAAGATGGTCTCTGCTTACTCCGAGTTTTGAGAGTCCCAGCTATGCGCGTCTTTCAAGTCCTGACTTTGATTGTACCGCATCAGGGGCTGGAGTCAGGGCTGGACTGGGACAAAGAGACCTTTGCTGATAACTTGCCTTTTATTGCTAATTAAAAGCTTCATGTTTCTTCAATAACGTAAGCAGAAGGGTTTAAGCTTGAGGTTGACTGTAAACCATGCACATATGTGTTGAGCTCAAGACAATTTAGGGCTTCTACTTGTTACATTGGTGTAAAAAGCAAGAGGACTATTTTTAATAGATGGGAGTGTTGTCACCTGTTCCTGGTGTAGGCTTTTGCACCGACTCCTTTGACTCAAACTTGAAAATTTCTTATTTTTGGAAGTTCTCCAGAAAAAATTTTGCAAAAAATTGGTATTTTTTCTTTCCTAAAAATAAGCAAGAAGCCTAGAAGCTTTTATAAGCCATATCATCTTAACAGTGCCACCTGATGGTGTCCATTGACTGACCGTACACCCTCTGCGGCCCTGCTGGTGTTGGTCGGCATGCTCCTCTCCCATTCCAGCTTACTCAGATGTCCTTGGTTTACCTGACGATTTGTTAAAAGAAGAAAAAAAAAAAAAAAAGCTGCTGTTGTGTCTGCAGCCTTTCTGAGATGATGTGGAATTTTTTTTTTAATTATCCTAATCCTAAATTAATAATCCTAATTATTTATTTATGTGTCTGTTTATTTTAGGGATAGACTTCAAGATCAAAACTGTTGAATTACAAGGAAAGAAGATCAAGCTACAGATATGGTGAGTAATACACCCAAGAAGCCATGGGGTGGCATCCTTCTGGATGGCTTCTTTCGGAAGCAGGTTTTCATTACAAGAATTTACTCTTTCTGAGATTACCTTCAGGTATCCAATTTTGTAATGATGTGGTATATTTTCAGTAGTGGTAAAGCTCCATGTGTATTCTCCTAAACTATTTGTAAGAAATAGGGAAGGGATCTGTGTGTTGTGTTTAGAACCATTGTTACTGACTGCTCCTTTGGACAGGCTGCTTGCAAATCTGTTTGGGAGGACAGGATCCTCGCAGTCTGTGATTTAGTGGGAAGTGTTTTAAAACTGGATTTTTATTTATTTTTTTTAATTAGGAGTTGCCTCGATTCTGTGACTATAAGTTGACTAGTAACCTTGGTTTGTGTCAGCAAGAAAGTGTAATCCGCATCTGCACTTTTTTTATTATTTTATATGTAGTTTATATTTTTCTGTGGTAAACTGGAGAGTTTTTCAGCTGGCTGAAAACATGGCTGCTTTTCTGTAGGAAAGTAACATGAGGCAAAACTTAAACTTTTTCCTTTTAGTTTGCTTTGCATGTCTAACTAGAGATTTTTCTTCTGTTTTAATAGCCCTGTAACAATTCAGATCAGGAAAGCTAATGGCTTTTCGTAGCCTGTATGTTTGTTTAGACTCCCTCCTCCACCAGGTACCCATATTACTGGTGCATTTTTCCAGCTTTACTAAAAGGTCAGAACTTGTAATTGTTTAGAACTTGAATTTTCTCATCTTGTCCTCAACTAATAAAAATATTTTATGGCTTGATAACATTGACATTTGTAGACACAGATGGATGGGTACTAGTTAGGGGAAGGCACAGGTCTTCCTCTCTGGGCAGTCGTTTCAATACTGTAGGACCAGCTGAATGATTTTCCTTTCTAACAAATGTGTTCTGAATCCATCTTGTTACCACCACTCTGAGCATGCACTTTGTCTCCTACTTGTTTCTCATTATTCCCAGTCCTGTAAGCACCTCCTTAGCAAAAGTTGGCCAACTTAGTTATTTTGTACCCTGCAAGGGAAAGAGTTATGAAGATGATTCTGTTGTATAAACTGCATAGCCAGTCAATAAGGGAAGCACTTGGATGATGAAGTATCTCAGTGGGCTGGAATGCTTCAGTGGGGAGCCACAAAGGGCAACTGTCTTCATAAGGGCAATGTTTTAGATGGAGCTCTCTGAGGAAGGATGGTATAGATCAACTGGGAACCGAAAGCAGAGCATTGAAAAGGAAGGAACTGAGAGCATTAGCTAAAGAGACATTCAGGTGTAATGCAGCTTCATTGATTGACTTGCTGGGCAGCAAGTGAGTTCACCAGACTGTTAACATTTGGATTTTCAAACCAGATCAAACTAATTAACTTCTAACAATTGTTCTGTGTATTTTTTTTTTTTTTTTACCTCAGCAGGATGGGTGCTGCGAATTGTTGTGGGATGGAAAGGTGGAATAACACATTGGAATGACTTAAAGGGAGTGTTAGATTAAACTTAGGAAAAAGTCACCATTAAGTGTAAAAACTGAATATATGGAGAACTGAGGATGTTTAATGTGTACGTAGACAAAGCAGCAAGCTGTAATGAAGCTGTATGTTCTGGGTTTTAGTGGCTTAGAGAAATTAAGAGGGCTCTGGGTGAGCTGAGTTTTATGAAATTGCAGAGTCACACAGCTGTTGCCTGAGTCTGCTTCTTGTTCCTGCCAATTTAAAATTTCATGTTTAGATGTTGGAAAGCAGAAAATGAAGTTCCTATGGCATGCGCTTTTGATACACACACACCACCACCCCAAAAAAAAAATAAATCTAGCCTTTGTAGTTTCCAGATTTTCCTGTACAAGCAATTTTGCCCAACAGTGGTTTGGTGGCTAGAACAGTAGTGTCTTTTGAAGTTATTTTGTGCAATGCATCTATATTTAATCACTGCTTCCTGTATTTAAACTCGCCCTGTACTTCTAGGAGTTGTGTAACATTTCCAGAATTACACTTCACTCCCGCTGCAGCAGTTCAGCAAGCAAGGGATGCATTTAGTGGGACATTTCCCTTGTAAACCCGAGGCTGTTCTTGTAGCTTTTCTTGCATCCAGAGTACAGGTCATGCTTTTGTAACTGAAGTAAATGCACAGGAGCTAATGTAGCTGTATTAACGGTATGTGTCTTCCGAGTTATGGGTAGCATTTCCAGTGGGGGACATCTCCATACTTGATTAACCTGATCAGAAGATAACAGAAGACAGATGGTGAAGAGAGTACAGACTTTGTTAAGGATGGGAGATGAGACCTTTGGCATTTGTGTGCTTTCAGTTAGTGCTGCATTGCAGGCATGCTTGCAATTTATGGAGCATATCCACGCTCAGAATTTAGAGGAGGAATGGCCACTGTTTCATTTGTGGGTCTCCCCTCTATCCAAAAATGAATGTCCCGTGTGTGAGATTGTCTATTTGCCCTGTGCCTTGTATGCACATGTGAGCTGCTGCTGGTCACTTACAGGGACTGGACACTGGGTGCAGTGACGTTGGCAAAGTCCATGAGTGCAAGTCCAGCCATGGCTCTCCAAAGTGCCACCATGTCTTTGTCCAGCCTTTTGTAATGCTGTTTTCTGGCTTCATAACGGTCCCTTTTATTAGAAGCAAAGGCATTTTTGTCTTGTCATTGTTGCTGCTATCATTGTTATTACTGGTGCTTATTCAGGTTGAAACCTCTTCCCCCTGCACACCCCAGCCCCCACCTGGAAGTGACATTTAGCTGTTTGTGAAATGACAGGTGGTGACAGAAATTTGTACCATAGAGACCTTAGTATGTGTTAGCCATTTCCCAAATAAGATGCAGTTTCTTACATAGTGTTGCTCAGTGTTTATGAAGGAGCTGTGTTCAGTGAGCCATCACTGGCAAAAGCGATGGCCAGACAAACCTGTCACAGAATAAGGTTTCTGCATCAGTGGGAGTGATTATTTGATTATGCAGCAGTTATTTACATAGGTGAAGAGTGTATTTCTTTTCACATGCAAAAAGCAATAGAAATAAACTGTTCCTCAGTTTAAAATTACCATAGTGACTTGCCTCTTGCTGATCTGTATAATCCTTCATCACCTGCATATTAAATCTTTCTCATGCTATTGTCCCAGTATAGGAGTTGCTCTCTGGCTGGCTGCAAAGCTGTGTCGCAGTGTTTTACTGTGGCTAGTACTGGCTTTTGTACTCTTTGGGGGACAGGGGGAGGGAGGTGTGTGTATGTACAGTCTCAATGGGCAGTTAGTTTTACAGAAAACAGAAAAAACCTGCACGTTCTAGTATAGCTCTGCTCCTATCTTACACAGTGGGGTAGCTACCCACCTCTTTTCGGGGGTATGGAAAATGAGTAGACGTGGCAGTATCTGTCATGCCTTGACTTCTAAAATAGATACATATATATCTGAGTAAAGCAATAATTCAAAGGTCAGGTTGAGATAAACCTTGCCAGAGGTGAAAAGCAGCTTGATAGTTCATAGCAATTAAAAAGTGGGTTGCTGTTCGGCAAGAATCAAGCTGGAATTCAAGTATTTTCCTACTGCTCCAAATGTAAACGTGCCTGTTGCAAAATGGTGTTGAAATGGGGAGAGGGGAGGGTGGGACAAGGGAGTGGAGACTGGTGGGACTGGGTAGCGAGTGGGACTATGTCTGTATTCAGGCAGCTTCTGGAGGATCCTCAGCTAGGCTGGGCAGAGCCTGGTGCAGTGCATGGGCTGCAAACGAGGAGGAGGATGGGACACTGCTCTCAAGACTGGTCTTCTGAAGGAATGAGCTTGTTCAGGGCAGATCCATCAGGAGGACTACTGGTATGTCAAATTCTGGGTGGAAGCGCAAAGAAGAATAAGAGAATCTTCTTGGTTTGGTTATGGTACTAGTTATTTGTTCAGAAAAATTGTTGATGTGACAGTATATGATGCAATGCCATATGGAAAAATCCAGTAGTGGGTTAGTACAGGATTTGGGAGGAGAAATAATTACGAAGGGTGGGACTTGGAAGAGTTGACAATGATTAATATGTTGAAAAATATTAATGTTTGATATATGAGCAGTAATGCTTATAGTACAGAGAAGGGAGGGGAAATAAAAGATCCAAGATGAGAGATTACTGCTCCAGGAAGAGGTGGCGTTACTATTGCAAAAGCAATGAAATGTTTTAGAAGTACACAGCAGTAGAGCTAAAAATTCAGCTATTAAGTGTGTAATATATGCTCCAGGAACTCAGAATCACTTTGAAATAGAAACAAAAAGGCTTAGGCATCCTGTAATATGCTAAACTTATTAACATTAATGTAACAATTGAAAAATTAAATGTGATTTTTCTGATACTGTGAGTGTGATCATCTCCAGAGGGCAGGGAAGTAAGCGTCACGGTCTAATCTAATACACAATTTTGATTAGCATGCTCCAGAAAGAAAGTGGCAAGTAGGATGATTAGAGGGATGTAATAACTATTTTAGGAAGAATGACTGGAAAGTTGAGGATTCTTCAGGATGTCAGAGAAGTGACCAAAGTGCATTTTTAAAATCATGAGTATACTGGAAAAGGTAGGTAGAGATTGATAGAACTCATTGCCTTTTCCAATACCAGAGCGTTTGTTCTAGCGTAAGTCTAGAAGGTGATGTGTAAAACACAAGGAAATTAAGTGAAGCTGTGAAGCTCCTCATTGCAAGATGTTCTAATAGCTGCAGATATATGTGGGTTCGCAAGGGATTTTGTGAAGGAACAGTCTGGTTTGGACTGGGAAATACACAGATGTGATTTCTGGCTCCAGAAGTCCTTGAACTGCACAGAAGTGGAAGCTGCAAGAACTCTGGCCTGAGCAAGTGCATCTCTTACCGTGCTTGGAGAATGTACAGAAGTCACATCTGGGGGGGGGTTGTCCTGGTGAATTGGAGGGTGAAAGGAAATACTACGGTCATCTAAAAAATACATAGTGATAGCAGACACAGAGGAGAGGGAAGGATGCTTTAAGCTCTAGGACAGTGGAAATTAAAGTTGCTGGAAATGCACCAGCAGGAGTGGGAGACTCTGGGAGAAGCTCTGGTTCAGTATAATGAAAACAAACTTGAGAAAGGGGAATGTGAAGGGACGAAAACCCAAATCAGCCAGGTATTTCAGAATGGAACTTGACAAATAAGAGGATCGTGATCTGTCCTGTTCTGCTGTTGTGGGGCTTTTGTATGAAGAGTTGAGGCTTTATACGTTTGTTCATGGGGAACTCACAGTTGTTGATTCCTCACTGGTGAATTTTCTATTTACCGGTTTGCATGCAGGTTCCTGGCATTGTGTCTGTGTGTGTTATCAAGCCGGAACAAGGATCTCTGATAGATTGAAGTGGATGACAGTAGGTACAAGTTAGCAAAGTGCTTGATTTCTTCTTGTGCCTGGGACAGGCTTGTTCACAGAATTGCTGCCCCAGGAGTGTCCGGGCAGGTTTGTTACAAGGCAGTGAGTTTCGTCATTAAGGCCAAAAAGTTGAGGTCCAAAAGGCTAGATTCTGAAGAGCTTCCAGAGCTGGGAAAGGCAAATGATCTGTTTCTTTTCAGTGGTGTACAAAACAATCACACTTAACAGTGTAGTATTAGTATGGAAGGAGTACAATGATAAAATTGCTTCTGTAGCAAACTGAAAAAACCAGTTAACTCTGAGATTCTAAGACATTGATTTTTTTTCTTTTTTTTTTTTCTACTTAGCTGGTGCTCTGACCCTCCTGTCTTCACACAAAAAAAATTGCCAGCCTGTTTTCCTACGGTCTTCTTGACTGATTCCAAATTTTAGGAACAGCCTTACTTTTTTAGTATGCAGCTCTTACTTTATAGTCTGCTACACAGTTAGTATTTTCTATCAGTGTGTCTTTGGGAATGTTTTTACATGGCTAGAAAAGTGTCCTCAGAATTTTTTGTTCAGCAATGAGCTAATTGCAGAAATAATCATGTGACCTGGAACAGCTGTCCAGGTGAAAGAAGTGTGCAGCAGCATAGCTATCGGAAATAGCGACACGTGTGGAAATTCCTTGATACATGCAAGTTCTTGCATTTAATAAGTATTGTGGTGAACAGCAAAAACTGCGGACAGCACCCTTGACTAGTATACCATCAGTCTCATGAATTTGTGCCATTACCCTAGGAATGTCTAAAAGTTAACTGTTGCTGCTGAGAACTTTTGAGACTATTCACCATACGCATGCGTCAAGATGGAAGAGACTCTTTTGTCATGCCAGTCAGTCTTCCTATAAAACAATTAGATACTTCACTCATTTTTGCTTTGGTTTAGTTGGGTTTTTTTCCTGGCTGAATGTTTTTCAGAAAAGCTGAAACTTACTAGTGCATGAAGTATCATACAGACGCTCCTTTTTGAAGGAACGTCTTCAACCCAGTCGCTAAAGCTTCCAGAGTGTGCCTGATGTCAGCAGTACAGTTGCAATGCCGTATTCTGCTGCATAGTTTTAAAAATATTATAAGAAGAAACAGTGGGACAGTAATAAAAGTCTTGGGATTATTTTGCTAGGAATTATTTGGTTTAATGCATTGAAGACTATTTTGAGCTATGGGGACTGGAAGGATCTTCACAGGTCATCAGATATAATCTCTTCTTGTTGCATCTGTCTGAATCTTTCATAAACAAAGCATAGTACATTTTAAGATTTCTTCAGTCTCTGCTCGGTCAACTGGAAAGCTGTCCCAGAAATTCCTTTCTGTGTTGGTTAAATCTCTAATATGATATAGCTTATGCATACTTTAATGTTGGCATGAGAATAACTTAAATAGATTTTTCACTTTCCTTGTGCTCCTCCTTTCCCTAGTCCCCAAGGATGACCTTCTTTGTCTTAATTTTGCAGCTAAACCGAGTTTTCCCAGCTTCTTCCTGTGCAGTAGGGCTTCGTTTTCCTTGGCTATCTTAATAGTCCTTGTCTACGTTTATTTTAGCTTGGAGAGTTAGCTAACTTGCACAGATATTTTTGCCTACATCAAGGATTTATTGCACACTCCTAGATTTCGAGCATATTCTTACATCCTAGAAGTTTGAACAAAGGAATGGAAAGCCAGGGCAGTAAACAAGCCATGTAGTCTCAGATTGTCTTGTGCTATTTGCTCAGGGTTCATCAGTCACAGGCAGCTGGAAAACCATAACTCATTTCCTCTGTTTGCTTCAGTCAGTTCTCTAATCTTGTATCCATTAAGACTTATCTCTGAATAATGAATGGAGAATCCATTAAGAAGGGGAAAGGGCAAATATAGTACTGGGGGGGGGGGGAACACTCTAGGTTCTTTGCTTTTTCCCTCCCCATCTTTCTTTTCATCCATTAGCTTTGCTTCAGTTGCCAGAAAAAACAGTGGAGGAGTTAACTAAGCAAGTTAGCTGTAGGCACATAGGACATGACAAGCAATGAGTAACAAGTGTTGCCTGTGCCAAGTTGTGTAAAATCAATCTGAAATCGTACTGTGATGGCTACTGGCCTTGTTAGGAGGGCAGAGGTCACAGGTGCGTTATGTCTTGATGGTTTTTGGTGAGGCTTTTCTGACACTGTCCTGCTTGATACGAGCAACTTAGGGGGAAATGACTTAGGTGAGGGTGCTGTCAAGTGGATACAAAACTCATGGGGAAAGAAAATAAGTGATGTGTAGCAAGTTCTGTTGAGGTATTTTGTTGGAGTCTGCAAGTCTGCAGGAGTTCATGATAGGCAGTATTTTATTTAATGGTTAAGATAAGGGGATAGAGAGCGTGGTTATTTTATTTGAGCGAAGTGGGAAAAGGTAGAGTTGCAGAGTATAAATTGTGTAGAGACTGGATTGTAATTCAGATTGCTTTTGACTAGTTGGAGAAATGTCATTGAAAAAAAGTCCTGTGAAATTCAGTAAAGACAAATGCAGAGCTGCCAAGTTCAGTGTGTGTAATCAGTTACCCAAATGTCAGAAAAATCTGCATCATGAAGGGGAGTGGGATGCATAAACAGGCATGCCCAACTTGTCTCGAAAATATCGCTATATGAGGCTGGTAAGTCTTCGGCTCAAGTATTCTCCTGTTTTTTGCTTAGACATAGGCAAATTGAAGGGAGTCCAGAGAGAGTGATAGGTGAGGCTGTGTATGTTAGACCTTTGGCCAGTGAGTAAGGTCTAAAGAACTTGGTGGCTTGAGAAAATTCAGGGAAGGTGCAAGAGCTGTGTTTGTGTATGTAATTAAAAAAATGTAGAAGGAAGGGAAATTAACTCCTCCAATTACCTATGAAAAGATGAGGATTGATGGCCTTAATTTGCACTAAGGAAAATCCAAGTGTGCCATCGGAAGAAACTTCCAAATTGGGCAGAAAGGAAGTGAGAGAGGGAGGTTCAAGCCAGCAATCATCAGAGGTCTCCAGCAGAACATCAGGCATGTTTCAGGAATAGTGTGGGTATCCCTGAGCATTTTACAGCGCCAGGGAATGGACTAGATTGCCTCTTAAAGCTACTGCCAGCGAGCCAGACCCCTGCACAGCATAGCCTCTTAGAAAACCTGTGAAGGAGGTAGTGCTCAGGTTTAGGACCTGCCCCTGTTCCTCCTCCTCTGCTTTTTGCCCTCTTCCTGGCGTTTGTCATCTCCCAGGAGGAGAGAAAAGATCAGGAGCAGTCAGCTTCTCAGACAGCTACTGCGTTATTACAACAGTGACCTGGGGTCTGACCCAAGTGGGAACCAACTAGAGTGTTTCCACTGCATCTCATGACTTTTCCTTCGTGGCATCTTTGTATTTTGAGGCTTTTCATTTACTCCCCATTTGCCAACTGATACTTGGCCAGAAGAGCTGACGTGTGCTTAAACAAATTGATTTGGCAGCTACAGTCGGTGTTTGTTGTTTCAACTGTAGGTGACTGGGTGGTGTGGAGAGCTGAGTGTTCGCAGGACTCAGTGCCTGGTGGTGTCTGTGTTCTGCCAAGGCATTTGCTGTGACCTCACTAACAGTTGAGAGGGAAATGAGTTGAGTTAGTTCAACTGCAGTCTCTCATCTTTTCTGAGGTTACAGGTTTGTGAGGAAGGAAATGTGGCTCTGGGTAAGGGGGGAATGCTGTGCCTTTCTGAGGATGGCTAGGGAATGTGTAACCCCAGTTTAGGCCAGTTTAAATTTGAGGACACCTTTGATTCTACCTTGTGGAATCATAGAAAGGTTTGGGTTGGAAAGCATCTCTAATGGCCATCTAGTCCACGGGCAGGGACCCCTCCCCCCAGCCCAGGCTGCCCCCAGCCCCGTCCAGCCTGGCCTTGAGCCCTGCCAGGGATGGGGCACCCACAGCTGCTCTGGGCAGCCTGGGCCAGCGCCTCGCCGCCCTCACAGGGAAGAATTTCTTCCTCATCTCTCATCTCCATCTCCCCTCTTTCGGTTTAAAACCATCATCCCTTGTCCTGTCACTATGGGCCCTGCTAAAAACTCTGTCCCTGTCTCTCTTGTAAGCTCCCTTTAAGTATTGAAAGGACACAATAAGGTCTCCCCAGAGCCCTCTCTTCTCCAGGCTGACCAACCCCAACTCAGCCTGTCCTCACAGCAGAGCTGCTTCAGCCTCTCATCATCTTCGTGGCCCTCTGGACCTGCTCCAGCAGCTCCATGTGCTGCTTATGTGAATAGTGTCATTGAAAACTGTCTGTAAATCTGTTAGGTTTATGCCCTCTGAAAGACACTGTAGAATATGCAGTTAGCTCCTAAGTCTCAACTTGATGGCATGCAGGTTGGTTTAACCAAATCTCATGCATTCCATCAAGATCTCAGAATGAGATGAGAAAATACTGTCATTAATATTGCATGATCAATTTTCAGCATATCGTGTATAGAAAACAGCAATTTAATGTTTAAGTCACCTAGATTTATTTTTCATTTGCTTTGATCTTAAAAGTTCAAGAACATACATCTGTAAGATGAAGATAAAGCTTTATAAAACTGATCTGAAAACAAAAATTAACCTTTGTGAAGTCTGAATTCCAGAAGATGTTTGATTTATCATCTTCATGGCTGCTCAGCAGCTGCTGAAATGGAGAGGGATCTCCTTGGGTATCGTGGTGGTGTTGCCTGGATAGTTGAGACAGGTCACTGCTGGTTGCAGTTCCAGAGTGTTGACAGTGGCACTGCTAAACATTAACATGCAACGTCTTGGGAACTTCATACAGAAACGAGTGCTGAATCGGCAGGGTTTGTGTGATGTTTGATCAGGCTCATGGGCTTTTATGGTATTTAACTTAAACATTGTAGGAGTTTTAAAGTGGCTTCTATTTTTACATTCCTTTGGGAAGTACTGGTCAGTAATGGGAGAGAGTGTCTGGGACAGCAAAGTTTTTGGGGTTGTTGAGACGCTCCTGCTGCTGGAGCTCACAGTCCTGTTGAAGAGCAGGTAGAGCATTTCTTGCACCTGTTTTCATCCTGTCTGCTTCCACTGGGGCTAAGAAGGCTCTGAGATACTTCCCTGAGATAGGAGACTTGCAATAAAATTTTCTCCTTATGGGTGCAACTTTCAGGTTGTCAAGAAAAATACAAAGCTTAAAATTAACAAATTTCTACCATAACGTGATACTGGGTTTATTTACTGTGGTAGGATACCAGAAGACCTATTGTACCTTAGCGCTTTGCTGTTCAACAGATAGCTTCATCTTCTGCTACCTTAGTTATGTAAAAACCCAGTTAAGCAGTCCAGTCTCAACTATGACAGAGACAAAAAGGCACTGAAATGTGGTGGTGGTGGTTTGTTGGTTTTTTTTTAAATCCCTTTAAAAATAAAATCCAGAGGAGAAACTTAAAAACCTGTGTGTCTGTACCCTCAGAAGCCTGGCCTGCTGAAGTTTGCCCTTTTTGTTGTCTGAGTTCAGCTACTTCTGGGAGGGAGTGGGCCTTCCTTGGAGCTGCTGCTGATGCACACTCGAGTGTATCTTCCTGCTCTTCGAAAACATTGCACATCCCCCAGTGGTGGTGCAACAGGGCATGCACTGGGCCATGTGCACTTACCTAATAGATATACCGTGCCGGTTTCTTTAGAGCTTGTCTCTGATATGTACTCTTGTCTGTTTTCTGCAGGGACACAGCAGGGCAGGAACGATTTCACACCATCACCACCTCCTATTACAGAGGGGCCATGGGGATCATGCTAGTATATGACATCACCAATGCCAAGAGCTTTGAAAACATCAGCAAGTGGCTCAGAAACATAGATGAGGTGAGTAATGTTCATCAAATCCTAGAACTGAGCTGTTTGTTGTGACCCATAGAGCACGTGATGAGTCCAACAGAACTCAGCTTCTAGATTGTGCAGAAGCTTCTGCTTCTACCCTGGCAGAAGGCGTATGTAAACACAGGGGTTTGGGTGCCGTTCTTTGGCTGTCTGATACTCTACGTTCCTACCTCAGCTCCCCCTCCAGCAATGGCATGAAAGGTTGCAACACTACACAGGAGCTAGTGGTGTCCTAAAATGTCAAATTCATATATGAGCAAACTTTGTTTCTATGTTGGAGAATACTTAGAGGTTAAGGAATCCATCTTCTGGGAGTTGCAGTTTTCAGGAGGAGCTGCCGTCACAGGGTGGTGTGCAGAGGAGCAACACAAGCCATAAGCTGCAAGAGTAGCTATAGAATACGTCACTTCTAATACTAACCTGTTTTATGAGGACGACTATGTAAATCCTCAAAGGTAATTAAATATGATCACCTCCACTCCCTCAAAATCGATGTCATGAAATATTTGTGAGTCTGTCATGGCTGTTGCAGGCAGTGTGGCAAACTGCTGTTGTTGAATGATAGCAAACTACTCAAACCTTGCGTAGCTGATTTTTGTCCCTGTTAAAGAGTACCGCCAAACAAGGAGGCTGGTAAAATTTCAGGCAAGGTCAGGTGAAGCAGAAGAAACTGATAAGGAAGCATTCAGTGCCTGGATCCCAAAGAGTTCATTCTCCAGGAGTTCTGGGATATTGGAGAGCAGCACAGCTGTCAGTTCTTGCTTTTGTCATGCTGTTTCAAAAGAGAATAAATGTTTGGCTTTTACAGCTTCATTATTTTCCTAGCAAGCATGAAGACGGGCCTGTGGAGCTGTGTGTCAGCAGATGGGTGCTGCCAGGCAATGGTAGTCAAAGCATTGAGGCTGGTGAAAGGTTCTTGGAACAAAAAATGGGATATTGGGACTTTAATTTCCTAGCATGAGAAATGGGTAACTGCTGATGAAGGAAAGGTCTGTGTTTTGTGGGTACAGAAGGCGGTACAGGGGGAGTAAGGCAGCACAGGAAGAGACTCAGCAAGGAGTTGAATGTAAACTTGAAACTTAAGGTCTTTAGATTCTGAAGTTGCTTTGTTTCAGGAATTCTAGTATCCAGGAAGTTAAGTAATGGATGTCATTCATATCACTGTATCTGAGAAGTGAGTGGTTTTGCTGACCTGGTGTTTTTAAATCTGTGTCACACAAACCTCTGCAGCCGATTTCAGGTGCATTGTGAAGGCTGCCTGGTTACTGCAGTTTTATAAGGGATGTTTGACACCTTAGGAAGCTTTTTTTTTATTATGGAAGCAGCTCACTAATGGAGTTTGTTTGCAGAAATGATGGGTGCAGTCTTCCACTAGTGTTCTGGATGCACTGTTGAAGCTTCTGGCTAAAATGGTTGGCAGGTGTTACCCGCTCGCATACAGAATTATTGCAAGTGATAGTTGTGAGTAAAGTAACTTAAGGCAGTATAACCAGGGATATTCTCTCAAGGAGAATTTTTAACAAGCAGGCTGCTTTTCTGAATTATGCTGTGCAGGAGGCTCTTCTGCAGGATACTTAAGCCTTGATTTAGAAATAGCCATGAAACCTAGAGATGTTACACCTTCATCCATGTTAAATACTTAATTATTTGAAGTTCACTCATTCAGAAGAGGTGGGCTATGCTAGTCACTTTTGCTTTGGGCTAGTAGAAATTAATTTAATTGCTCAAGTGCAGAGTTTTGTATGCTAGAGTGGAAAGAAGAGCTAGGTATTTAAAAGAAGCCTGTTGCTGTGTAAACAGTTTCATGTGTGTGCATGAAAAGTTAGCATTTTCAGAATCTCATTCTACGTGGTATCTTAATCTACCTTTTGCCACCTGGTTGCTCTTCTTCCTTGTGACCTGAAGGAAAAAAAACTGGATGGTTCTCCTGAGGAATGTGAGATGGGTTATAACTGTAAGCAGGAGTGCTGAGTACATGGATCTCTTGCCCTCTGTAGTTCTGTTAGTAATCACAGAATGGGTTGGGTGGGAAGGGACCTTAAAGACCATCCAGTTCCCAACCCCCACCACGGGCAGGGCCCCCTCCCCCCAGCCCAGGCTGCCCCCAGCCCCGTCCAGCCTGGCCTTGAGCCCTGCCAGGGATGGGGCACCCACAGCTGCTCTGGGCAGCCTGGGCCAGCGCCTCGCCGCCCTCACAGGGAAGAATTTCTTCCTCATCTCTCATCTCCATCTCCCCTCTCTCAGGTAAAGCCATTCCCCCGTGTGCCATCGCCACCTGCCCTTGCCCAAAGCCCCTCCCCAGCTTTCTTGCCGGCCCCTTTAGGCACTGGCAGGTGCTCTAAGGTCTCCCCGCAGCCTTCTCCTCCCCAGCTCTCTCAGGCTGTCTCACTGGGAGACGTGCTCCAGCCCTCTCATCATCTCCATGGCCTCCTCTGGACTCGCTCCAGCAGGTCCATGTTCTTATGTTGGGGACCCCAGAGCCAGATGCAGTGTTGCAGGGCAGTCTTACTGGAGTGGAGCAGAGGGGCAGAGCCCCCTCCCCTGACCTGCTGGTCATGCTGCTCTGGATGCAGCTCAGGGCTCAGTTGGCTTTCTAGGCTGCAAGCGCACATTGCCTGGCCATGTTAAATTTCTCATCAACCAGCATGCCCAAGTCCTCCTCCCCAGGGCTGCTCTCAGTCCGTTCTATGCCCAGCCTGTGTTTGTACTTGGGATTGCCCAGACCCAGTTGCAGGACCCTGCACTTGGCCTTGTTGAACTTCATGTGGTTTGCACAGGCCCACCTCTCAATCCTGTCAGGGTCCCTCTGGACAGCATCCCTTCCCCCCAGCATGTCAGCTGCACCACACAGCTCGGTGGTGTTGCCAAACTTGCCAAGGGGGTGCTCAATCCCACTGTCCGTGTTACCAACAAAGATGTTGAACAATGCTGGTCCCAATACGGATCCCTGAGGAACATCACTTGTCACTGGTCCCTACTTGAACGTTGAGCCACTGACCGCAACTCTCTGACTGCGACCACCCAGCCAATTCCTTATCCACAGAGTGGTCCATCCATCAAATCCATGTCTCTCCAGCGCAGAGACAAGGATGTGTGTGGGACAGCATCCTATGCTTTGTGCAAGTCCAGGTGGATGATGTCTGTTACTATTCCCTCATCCACCAATGCTGTAACCCTGTTGTAGAAAGCCACCAAATTTGTCAGGCACAATTTGGCCTCAGTTGAAGCCATGTTGTCTGTCACCAATCACCTCCTTATTTTCAATGTGCCTTAGCACAGAAAAAAAGGAAGAAAGGGAAGAGGGGCTCCAGAAAGCGGGTTAATATTCAAGGATCACCTCCTCCAAGCTCAGAAGTAATGCATCCCAACAAAGAGGAAGTCGGGCAAATCCGCAGGGAGGCCTGCACGGATGAACAAGTTGCTCCTGGACAAACTCAAACAGAAAGGAAGCCTACAGAGGGTGGAGGCAAGGACAGGTAGCCTGGGAGGAATACCAAGAAGTGTTCCAAGCAGCCAGGGGTCAGGTTAGGAAAGCTAAAGCCGATAGGGTTGAATCTAGCCAGGGGCATCAAGGGCAGCAAGAAAAGCTTCTGTAGGTATGTTTGTGAATAATGGAAGACTAGGGAAAATGTGGGCCTTCTCCAGAAGGAAACGGGGAAACCTGGTGACCCAGGATATGGAGGAGGCTGTGGTATCCAACGACTTTTTGGCCTCTGTCTTCACCAGCGAGTGCTGCAGCCACACTGCCCAAGTTACAGAAGCAAAGGCAGGGGATGGGAAAATGAACTGCCTGCTGTAGGAGGTCGGATCTGAGGCAGTCTAAGAAACCTGAAGGTGCAGAAGTCTGTGAGACCTGATGAGCCGCATCTGCAGGTCCTGAGGGAACTGGTGGATGTAGTGGCTGAGCCACTGTCAGTTGTATTTGAGAAGTCGTGGCAGTCCAGTGAAGTTCCCATGGACCAGGAAAGGGGAAACATAGCCCCCATTTTTAAAAAGGGGGGGGGGGGGGGGGGGCGGGGGAAGGAAGACCTGGGAAATTACAGGCTGGTCAATCTCACCTCTCTGCCTGGCAAGATCATGGAGCCGATCCTCCTGGAAACTCTGCTTACGTTAATAACTCATTTCATGTTCCTCAGGAGAATCACTCCTAGTTTTTTTAATGCTACTGTAAAGTAGTATTAAGACTGCTGGAGCGAAAGTAAATTCAGATTAGACTTTCCAAGAAGCTTCTCATGGCAGGTCTCAAAGTACTTCAATTATCCACTTAAGTGATGCTTTGTGCTGCGGCTGCTGGAACTTTTCTGCTAGTCTGGTGGATATCTTTGGCATATTCTTCCCTTACCATGATGGATATTGGCAGTACTTCAGTAACTGAACAGCCAAGGTATTTTTGCTCATTCAGCATTCCTTGAGAAAGCATTGGTGCTCGCTTTTGTCTTACAAAAGTGATTCCCAGTGTACATGGCCCTGCTCTTCTTTGGATCCTGAGCCTTAGCGTGGTGCTTGCTTCAGTTTTCCTTTTGCGGTGTCCTGGTTTACAGTCTGTGCTTGGTATACAGTTTGCATTCCATTTCATTGCGTGAGGTTTCTCAACTTCTATGCGAAGTGCTAAAGCACAAAGCCGACATGTGGTCTTGGTGTGATGATTGCGGCGTCGGAGGAACATCATGATGCTAGAGCTGTAATTTCCCTTTGTTAGTTAACTTGGTAACTCCTCTAAAAAAAAATTACAGGCAAAAGGGTTTTTTTACTAACTTACTGGTTATTTGGCTTTGTGGTGGCTGAGGGCATAGTTGAAATGTCCACAGGAGGGGACTTACCTGTCTATACTAAAACTATACAAAGGACCCTTTAAACACCAAACAAGTAGTAGTGTCAGCTGGAGCCACTCAGTGCATAACGCTTGATTGTTGGCAGCTTTAGACATGGGATGGTTCTCGTGCTGCAGTGTTTTGTAGCATCATTTCTGTAATATGCTTGTCTAGCACACATAAAACCTGGCACCTCTAAGTGCCAGGCAGGGAGTTCAGTCTTTTCCCACGTTGCTGAATGCAAACTAAGGAAGATTTGGTAGACTAGCTTCATTAACTAGAAGGATCTAGGTTGCAGTACGGCACTTTCTGGGAAAGGAAGACTTCACACTTAAACTACAGAAATAAAAAGGAAGGAGGGAGATAACTGGCATTGGGATGGTGATAGAGCTGTGTCAAACCTGTAGGTGTTGTCTCATTCCACTTCCAGGTTATATGAGCATTTTAGTCTAAATGCGCTGTCTGAAGAGTAACGGTCTTTGTTACAACTCGGGAAAGCACAGGACACCAAGACCTGTAAATGTTAGCCTGGACTTCAGACAACCTGGAAATACAAAAGTGAAGTAGATATTTACTGCTTGTGGTAGAGATGTGTCAACCTGTCTCTTGTCTCATTTTAGCATGCCAATGAGGATGTGGAGAGGATGCTGTTAGGAAACAAGTGTGACATGGAAGATAAAAGAGTTGTCTCTAAAGCAAAAGGCGAACAGGTAAGCGTCGGACAAAATCTTGCTTATCAAAGTAAGCGAATCAGTGCCACGACTTCCCACCATCTCCAGGTGGTTAAGATGCCACAGCAGGATGTGCCAGAGAGCAAACCAGGTGGCTGGATTTGCTAATGGTTTGTAAGTCTGGGGGATGTTTTTGTAGAAGCTGCATTGCAGACGACTTCCATGAGTGGAATGAGTTCAGCTGCAGTTTTCTGCTTTTTGATAACTAAAAATCTTCAGGCATCCTTTGTTAAGTTACCACACAAGCCTGTCACATGGGAAGTATCTGTCATCTTATGTTCAGACACTGACTTGTGATTTAATACATTTTAATTGCTGTTCCTAAATTGTTAAGTTCCGAATCTTTTTTTGTGACACTTTGCCTAGCTAGTCCTTCTGATGCCTGCTATGGCTGAGAGAATATTACGTGTTTATAAATGCTGCTAGTCCTGAATAAAAGCAGCACAAACTGAATAACTGTGCAGTAACACTAACAGTTGTCTTTCTTTTTTGGTTTAGATTGCTAGGGAGCATGGTATTAGGTTTTTCGAAACTAGTGCAAAAGCAAATATAAACATTGAGAAGGCATTCCTCACATTAGCAGAAGACATTCTTCGAAAGGTATGTTCTTACAGGATTTGCCTGGGAAGAAAAAAAAAATCCTAACATTTCAGCTCCTATTTCCTCTGTTGTTTACCTGAATTGTTTCAACGTTTGCCTTTGGCATGCTAAGACAAATGAGTCCCTGAAGGAACTTTAGATGCACAATATTCTAAGCTTCTATAGCTTGTTTGATCTTTCATTATTGTACTATCTAGAGGGAGTCGTGTACATCAGAGAGCCAAGGAACTAAAATTCCTGGGGGTTTTGGCCCTTAAACTCATGGCTGTGTCATACATGTGCTTTGAGATAAAACATATCAGTTGGCATGGGAGAGAAATGCCCTTTCCCTGCCACCATCTCCATCAATACACAAGGTTTGACTAAAAACTCTTCAGTACCTGTTGGGAAAAGTTTAGGTGTGATTGACAGAACAGAGGGACGAGTTCTGTCACTTCCCTGTTTCCAATGATTAGCCCCCTGACCCTCTGCATCTTGTTGGAGGTTTTATTGGATGGTTATATTGCAACTAAAAGAAGTTCATCCTGGTGGTTGGCTCCCCTTCCTGAAACGTACAGCATACAGTGAAGTTGGTTGTCCTCTCTGTGGCTTGTACCCACATTTTTGTATGCCCAGAGCTACAGGATACTGCCATGTTTGTATCCACGGTACCTTTTGTGAGTAGAAAATGCATCAGCTTCCAATAGCTGCCACCGTTCTGTTGCAGGAATGAGCTGGGCTGCGTATGTGGGTGGCTCCAGGGCTGGTTCCAGTTAATTGATGCACTCCCGTAGCCAAGGCCTGAATTTACACAGTAACTCTTGTGCTAGCACGTTCCTGCTCATGGTCAGCTCATGCCTCTCCAGCACTGAAACTCCGTGGAGCTCAAGAGATGTGGGTTGGCCAACTCCATCGTATGTGCTTTTGCCTCTAGAGGAATGACCCTACGTGGTTTGGGTTTTTTCTGTGCTCCAGCTTAGCAGTAGGGACTGCCCTGTGGTGAGCCTTCATCACTGCCTTCCACTGCTCGCTGGCACGAATGCCGTTGATAATGTCACCTGAGTTAACTGGTTAGAAACTTAGCGCAAGGTCAAGGGTGAACCTTTTCGCAACCCTTTTAAATACGCGTCTGCTCAACAACGTCTGGTTTGTTTTGTAGTTCTGAGTTGTTCGTAACTGGTTTTTGACAAGCTTTACATGAGAAACAGGATGCAAACCCCTGGTCTTGGTAAACAGGAGGTCAGGCTAGAAACCCTTACTGCCCCTTCGACCTTTAAATTTTTATTTTGGGCCTCAGTGTATTTATCCAAAGAATGAGGGTGGGGGTTTACTTTTGCAAGGCTGTGACAAAGAGAATAAGGAAATGAATGTAGAGGCTAAACTGCAGTATTCTCGTGAATGTTTAGGTTATCTTCCAAACAGCTGACAAGTAGATGTTAGCATCTGATCGAAACCACTTGCCTTTGATTTTTGCTTTGGTCTAACCAAGTTTACATCCCGTGACGCAGATGAGCCTGTTTTGTGCACTGCCTCGGAAACTGGTGTTCTGGTTAACTGGAAGGCAGATGCCTTTGAACAACCCCTCTTTATCCATGAATTACTCTGTGGTTTTTTAAGGTCATTAGTTCACATAATTTAACTTCAACTTGTGTTGGTTGTACGCTGTGATTTACTTACCCACCAAAGTCCAAGTGTCAGTTCTAAGAGTAGAATCTAGAAATAGTTTTAGTTTGGGAGTTCAAAAGGTTTGGGTTTTGGTTGGGGTTTCTTTTTCAGCTTTGCAGTTGTTTATTTAAAGCAAAACAAACAATAAAACCCTTTAAATTGGTTTTGCATACTTTTTGCTGGAGCAGGAAGCAGGATTCCCTACGTTTCTATGCAGCTCTCTGTCTGTAGTTTATTCATAATATTATTTGGTGATGTAAGTCTTTTTGTAAGTCGCTATCTCTGTCTCTTCAGCTCTGAATAATTCATTTCAGAGTATCTCAGGAGCTATCTAACTCTTTTTACTTGTTTCATTACAGACCCCTGTAAAAGAGCCCAACAGTGAAAATGTAGATATCAGCAGTGGAGGTGGGGTGACAGGCTGGAAGAGCAAGTGTTGCTGAACGTTCTCCTATATCACCAATCGCCATCCACCGCCCCTTTTTTCTCGCTGCAAAACAAACCACTCTGCCCGTTTTTTAACCTTAAACCAATGTTTTGTTCCTCATCTTAACAAGCTCCTGTCTCCCTTTGGTTTTCTGTTTAGGACAGCTTGCATACTATAATTTTCTCAACAACGTGTATAGGAAAATCATCTCCATGACTTCATTTTTTAATGTACCTGCTCAACTTACCACTACGTTTTGGTTGTATTATAGTCCCGTTCCTCCTGACATTAAAACATAGAGCAATCATATTAAACTCTATTCTGCAAATTGTATAAGAATAAAAGTTAGAATTAACAATTTATTTTGTACAACAGTGGAATTTTCTGTCATGGATAATGTGCTTGAGTCACCATATTCTCTAGATGCATCAGCAAAAGAGCCAGGAAAACACTCATTTTCGCCTTCAGTCTGTGAATGGGGTTTATTTTGTCCTGTGCCTTATGTGGAAAGGAACTTTTGTTTTCACTTCTTTTCTTTTCTTCTGGTGGAAGCATGTGCAGGAGACATACCATCCATACTTGACCATTTTAAAATACTGAACTCTTTTGCGATTGCTTTCTGTAATTGTTGGTGTAATGCATCGAGGACAAAGGGTGGTGCAAAAAAAAAAAATACATTTAATCTGCTGTGTCTCCTTTTTGGTGATCTAGCCATTCAGAACTGTTCCTGCTGCCATGTTTTGTTTTGTTGGGTTTTTTTTTCCTCACTTGCAGCTCTTTCCTTTTGCCTGCATGCTGCTTTTATTTGCATTTCTTCATGGTGTGATGTGTTAATTAAAAGGATGGCAACGTGGTATGTTTGCCAAAAATTTAATACAAAGCACTGATTTAGCTTTCAAGGTAAAAATGTTGACGATACCTACTAATTTCCCTCTAGCCAATGTCAGTTCACTAGTATATCTTCTCTCTCCTCCTGCATAGCCGTTGGGTTTTATGATATGGAAGAGTTATTTGCATGCACTAGTTTTCTATGGAGGGTGATGTGGTTGTCTACTTTATGTGTATGAATATAACATTTAATTCCCAAACTGACAGCAGTTAACATGAACTTCCATGTTCTCTCTTACTGTTAGCCGCTCCAACAAGTGTTTGGTAGCCTAGCAAGAGGCTGAGTGAAACTAGATCTTAAGGGAAAAAAACAGTAAAAAAAAAAAAAAAAAGTAAAAAAAAAAGAAGTTGGCAGTTTAATTTATTACCTCCCTGAAAACTTTCTGTTTTCCAGTGTTAAAAGCTGAGTCATTGGTACTTGGGTCAGTCTCGCTCTCAATCCCATGCTGTGGGAACGCGGTGGGTGATCCCAGCAGGGCTGCCGAGCCCCCCTGGGATTAACTTGCTTTTCCAGCTCGCCTGTTTGCTTTGCCCTGGCCAGGCTCCGGTGTCACCGATGGCGTGGCTTCGTCATTTCTGAAAGGAAGGGGGTTAAGGACTGCCAGTATGACTGACTGCTCCTGCCGAACCGGGCGTTCAGTCTGCAGGAGCGTTTGTACGTTCACTTGCCTTGCATTTAAAATACTGTGTAGGAGAGATGCTCCAGCCAGGGACAAAACGATACTTTAAATAGGCGCTTCTTCTTCCCCAAGCCTCCCATTCTCCTTCAAAGTTGGACAAGCTTGTGCGTTGCTGTTGTCCACTTGGGTTTTGGACTGTCTCCAGTAAATAATTAAAGTAGTAGTAAATAACGCTGATTTAATTTTAATGAAATGGCGCTGTTTTAACATTGAACTTCTAGTTTTGAACGGCTTCCCGTGTAGTAACTTGACCGAGGTGTCTCCCTTTTCCTCTGTATTTTGGCATTTTTGTCTCCATGTGTGTTAACCCTTCCCAGTCGAGTGGCTGTTGGGGTCGAGCAGGATGCTGGGTCTGGTGGATAAATCGGCACCGTTGCTTTCCTCATGGCCTGCGCCTGCCAGTCAGCATTGTAAATAGAGTACGGCTACCTTTTGGTTAAATCTGCACTTTCTAACATTATCAAAAAGGGAAAAATGGAGAATTATACATCAAGGGGGTTTTGGTTTTGGGGATTTTTTTTTTTGTTGTTGTTTATAATCCTTGTTTTAAACATGAGCTTTTTATTTGCTTCCAGGGGCTTGGCTCCCTCTGTGTAAATCCCTCGGGATCCTCTGTAGATGCTGTGTTCGTTGCAAGCCAACAGGTAGAGAACAGGCCACTCGCTGGTAACTACTAGCTACCACCTCCGTTTCGTATTCTCCCTACCAAGTTAATAAACTGAAATATTTGTAGGTGGTCTACTTCTGTTCATATAAAAACCATGAATTTTAACCACGTGGCTTGGCTTTGTTTTGTGTTGTGGAGTGCAAGGCCCAGCCAAGGAGGAGTGAGCAACAAGAGTTGATACAAATGCTAAAAGGAAAAAAAATAATGTTGGAGGAATTTGCAGTAACTTTCATTTCTGCTGGTATCTAAACTTCCTGCTAGCTAGCAAACTAACTGCTTGTGAAACCTCTCCTTTGGAAGACACCCCCTTCCCCAGCACCCAGCGTGGAATAAAGCCTAAGGCCAGCCTAGAAAAGGAAGTGAAAGTGGCTTTCCCCCTGCTAGCCACGCTGCTGCTGGGCTTTGCCCGGCTTTAGCCCACCTGGCCAGCGGAGGAAGGCTCGGCACTACCTTTTTGTCATGGCAAAAACAAAAAGAAACCTAAAACCAAAACCCAACCAAAATGTAACTTGATTAAATTGGTCATGATAAACTAAAACCCGAGGCTGAATCTATCCTATCCTACAGCTGTGTTAACCGCTTTCTGTTTCGTGCTGCCCCAGGGAGCTGCTGGTGCTGTGGTGGGGCAGGGGTAAAAGCGGCGCTTCATGCTCTCGGACTCGGATGGTGGAAAACAAGAATCAACTTAAGGTCTAGGATTAATTCCCATGCCTACAATTTTTTACTTAATCTTTTAATATTTTTGCTACTCCACTCTGGCTTTTTATTTAAAACACATTCTTTTGTACCACTTACTGTATCAAATTGTATAAAAGATCACTGTCCCATTCTTGGTCATACCAAGAGCAAATAAAAGCTTTTATAAACTTGCATTGGTTACTTCCTGGGCCCTGTTAAACCCCCTCTCGCCCAGCCTGGGCCAGGGTGCCGGTGGCTTTTGGCCACCCCTCGGAGGCGGTGGGTGCTGGGGCTGGGATGAGATGCTTCCCCCCTGCCCCCCACACCAAGGCTTTGTGCCGCAGAAAAGCTTTGCAGCCAGGCTCTGGCTGCTTGGATGTACTAATAAAACCTGGAAAGCGTGAGGTGGTCCCCGCTTCTGAGGAATTTTGTGGCTGGGAGTGGAGCTGTGACTTTCGGTCTTCCACAGGGAAGCTTCAGGCTCTTCTTTCTGGAGAGTGGGATGGTACCAAGTGCAGCCGCATCTGCCCGGTGCTGACGTGGGGTTCACCTGGCCGTTGGGTGCGTGGCTGCAGCCCCCTGGCTCCTTGGAGAGCAGCTCGGCAAATGCATTTAAGGAAAGCAGCCGCTGCAGCCTTCCCCTCTGCGGGCCCGGTGGGCATGCTGGGCACACACCGGGCACACGCCAGGCTCGGGTGGGTTTTCCAACTCTGGGGGAGCCCCCGCCACCATTCCACGCACCCAGTGGTGATGTCTGAGTTGATCCTCCCTGCCAAGGAGGATGCCTTTGCCCTCGCCCATCCTCTCTCGAGTGCCCCAGTGTCCCCTGCAGCCTTTGGGCATGCCTGGGTTGGGGATGTCGCCTGTCCCCGAGGTGCGGGCTGGTTGGGGCAGCGGTAACCAGGAGAGGGGGGATCTGTGCTGCTGTTGGCAATAAAGCCACTGACCGGGCTGCCAGTGTGTGGAGGCTCCCAGCAGCTGTGGGTCTCGTCGCAGGTGGATGGGGCCGTGGGGAGCAGCTCCGCAACCCTGAATCCTCTGCGTCCCCATGGATGTGGTGGTGTTTGGCAATGGGATGGGCTGATCGCTGGCCGAGCCGCCTGGGCTCGGGGTGGCTGCTGCTGTGGCTAGGAGCTGCGGCCTCGAACGTGCACCGGGCCTGGGGCTCATGGCCTGGCTGCCTGCACAGCCGTCACCGCTGCAGTGCTGTTTGGGCCTGGGGTCCCGGCGGGCTTGGGGCTCGGGGACTTGGCAGCAGCTTCCCTCCACGGATGCTGGGGGTCTTGAAGCTTTCCCCATCCTCCTCCTGCTCCATCCCTGTCCCATCCCCATCCCTGCTCCATCCTCATCCCATCCCTGTCCCTGCTCCATCCCCATCCCTTCTCCTTCCCTGTCCGTGCTCCTTTCCCATCCCTGCTCCATCCCCATCCTTGCTTATTTTGGCAAGGTTTTTCTGTCCTGCCACGTTTGGGCTTTGCCCCAGTGAACCCTGCTGCTGCTCCCATCGCACCTTTGGGGGTGTTCCCCCAACCCATCCCACACGAGGACCCCACCCCTGCTCTGAGTCCAGCCCTTGAGGAGGGGTTGAGGGCTCCGGCACCCATGGGGGGGGGCTCCAGCAGCAGCCCCCAGGCTTTGACTGGGGGTGCTTGGGGGGGAAAGCAGGGTGGCAGGGCCCAGAACACCGTGGCAGGTCCCCAGGGCTGGGCACTGGCCCCGCTGGCACTTGCTGCTTCCTCTGCTCCTTCCTCCTCCTTGTCCCAGGGTGGTGCCAGGGGTGCGGC
Organism: Falco naumanni; assembly: GCF_017639655.2. NCBI lineage: Eukaryota > Metazoa > Chordata > Aves > Falconiformes > Falconidae > Falco > Falco naumanni. Next base: position 74,638,198 of record NC_054059.1, read on the forward strand.
ACCCCCAGCCCTGAGCTCCCCGGGCCGGGTCCCCAGCACGAGGCGTGGGGGGACCCCCCGGCCTTGCGTCCCCAGCTCAGGGTGGCTGGGGGTCCCCAGGATGCAAGGCGGCTGCTCGGGGTGGCAGGGATGTCCCTGCCGGGGGGGGAGGGTGTTGCTGTGATAGTGATGTTCTTGCTGGGGGGGTCTCTGTGATAGTGATGTCCCTGTGGGGGGGGGTCCCCGCTCCCGGTGCCAGTGCCATGCACGCCTGGCGGCTTTGTGGCAGCGCTGGGGGGTGGGGGGCCATGCTGAGGGATCGGGGTGTAGGGCAGCATGGGGCTCCTCCGCCTGCCGCCCACCCGGGCCCCCTGTACCCCGGCCCCTCAGCCTCCTCCCGCGACTCCAGCCCCGGGGTCTCCCTGGGGAACACCCGGCGGGGTCCCTGCCCCGGGACGGGAGGGACGGGAGGGGGGTGGGGGGCGGCTCCGAGTGTTCCCTCGACCCCTTCCGTGGGCGGCCAAAGGGAGCCGAGCCCCCCCGCTGCCCCGGTGAGACCCCCCGCAGCCGCCCCCCATCCCCGGGGAGCAGTCCCCGCCGGAGGGTGCCCGGCCAGGGAGGGGGGGTCCCGCCGGGGGGATGCGGGGCCAGGAACGGGGGCGGGGGGCGCGGCGTCGCCCCCGGGGGGTTGCCCCGCCAAGGCGGGGGGGAGCCCAGTGGGGCCCCCGCCCGCCGCCACCTCCCCGGCCCCGCCGCGGGGGGGGGTCCCGCCTGCCGGGGCGGGCGGGCAGGAGGGGCCGGGGGCGGGCGGGGGGCGGCTCCCGGCTGCCCCCGCTCCCCGCCGCCCCCCCGCCCCCGGCCCCGGCCCCGCCGCTGCCCCGGCCCGGCGGCGGCGATGGAGCCCGGCTCGGCCGCCCCCCCCTGCGGCCCGGGGCCGGCCTGAGCCGCGATGCGATGGAGAAGCTGGCGGCGGGGCTGGCCCGGCTCCGCTGGAGCCCCGCGGCGCTGCCCCTCGATGCGATCGTCAGCCAGTGCCGGCTGCCCACCCTCGTCTGCCTGGGGCAGGGTGAGCGGCCGGGCCGGCGGGGAAGCGGGGCCCGAGGGGCGAAGCACACAAGGGGCGATGGAAGGCTGGAGGGACGAGGAGGAGGAGGGAGGGAGGCTGGAGGGATGGGGAGGAGGAAGGAGGAAGGCTGGAGGGACGAGGAGGAGGTGGGAGGGGAGCTGGAGGGATGGGGAGAAGGAGGGAGGGAGGCAGGGTGGAGAGGTGAGGAGGGAGAGAGGAAGGCTGGAGTGATGGGGAGGAGGAAGGACAGAGGTGAGGAGGAGAAGGGCTGGAGGGACGAGGAGGAGAAGGAAGGGAGACTGGAGGATGGAGAGGAGGAGGGATGGAGGAGGCTGGAGGGATGAGGAGGAGGGAGAGAGGCTGGAGTGATGGGGAGGAGGGAGGACGGAGAGGTGAAGAGGAGGGAGGAAGGCTGGAGGGACGAGGAGGAGGAGGAAGGGAGGCTGGAGTGACGGCAGAAGAGGAGGAAGGATAGGGGGAGAGGTGGAGGACAGAGGGATGAGGAGGGAGGGAGGAAGGCTGGAGAGGTGAGGAGGAAGAGAGAGGAAGGCTGGAGGGATGGAAAGGAGGGAGAGAAGAAGGGGGAAGGATGGAGGCTGGAGGAACGAGGAGGAGGGAGACACAGGAAGACTGGAGGAGTGCGGAGGATGAGGAGAAAGGAGAGAAGGCTGTAGGGGTGAAGAGAAGGAGGGAGGAAGGCTGGGGTGATGAGGAGGAGGGAGGAAGGCTGGAGGGCCAGGTGAGACATGGTTGAGCTGCTGGCCCAGGTCAGGGCTGCTGCTGTTGGGCCTCTTCTCCTGGGGTGCCGGGGGGGGGTGGGGCAGGGGCTGCCTGGCACCCAGATCCCTGGTCCAGCACCCGTGGGTGTCAGTGGAGGGGGGTGGGGAGCCGCCAGGCTGCCCCCGGCCCCCCAGACATGGGGCTGGGCCCTGGTTACCCTTTTGGGGTGACAGTGGAGGCGGCAGCACCAGGCCAGCAGGGGCTCCGAGCCACGATGTCTCCCAGCCACTGTCCCGGGGACACCGCCGGGCTGAGGGGGGGGTGCCCCTGGCTGTGACCTCCATGCACAGGCCGCGGGGGGGAGCGGGGTGCACCGGCTGGGCGGGAGGAGGAGGAGGAGGAGGAGGAAGGGTGCGCAGGGTCACCCCGGCATGGCGGGGCAGGATCGGTCACTCGGAGCAGGGGGGTGCTGGGGCCGTGCTGGCGGTGGGTGCCGGGGGGCGCAGCGGTGGGGGGTGGGGGGCCCTGTGCCGGCCTGGGCTCAATACACTTGTTGTTTGCGGAGGCTGCAGCTTTTCAGGGGGGACAAAGAAATTGTTTCCTGGGCAACTGGCGGCTCTTGGCAGCGGCACCTGCTCATCCCTCGGGCTGGCTCGGGGTGCTCCGGGGAGAGCGGGGGTCCAGGGGGTGGTGACAGCCCTGTCCCCCGGCAGGCGAGCGCGTGGAGGGGGGTGAGCGCCCAGGACGTGCTGCTGGTCCACTCCTGCCGGCAGTGGACGACGGTGACGGCTCACAGCCTGGAGGAAGGACACTACGTCATCGGCCCCAAAATCGACATCCCGCTCCAGTACCCAGGTGGGGGTGGCCGGAGCGTGAGGCCAAGGGTGGTACTGTCCCCAGCGTTGGGGGGACCAGAGCTGGGACTTCCCCCTCCGGCAGCTCGACTGGGGCTGCTCCAGTATGGTCCAGTCCAGGGGAGGAGATGCTCTGTTTTGGGGGCTGCTCTGTGCCAGCGTCCGGCCCAAAGCTGGGGAGCTGCAGAAGGGGGCTGGCAGGGATGGGGTGGTGATAAAGGTGGGATGGGGACAGGGACTGGGATGGGATGAGGAAGGGGAAGGCAAGGGATGGTGACAGGGAGAGGGCTGAGGATGCGATGGTGATGGAGATGATGATGGGGATGGAGGTAGGGGTGGGGATGGGACAGGGGTGGGATGGGGACAGGGAGAGGGATGAGGATGGGATGGGGATGTGGTGGGACTGGGATAGGGATGGAGACAGGATGGGGCTGGAGGTCGGGATCGGATGGGAGCAGGGTTAGGGCTGGCAATGCAGGCAAAGGTGCTGAGATGCCGGCAGCCACCGTAGCAAGAGCCTTAATGACCACTCTAAGTGCTCACCATGTCGGTAATGAGTCCTGCTAATAAATAAATAATGGGAAATGGAGCGGGGGAGGGGTTAATCGCCCATCCCAAGGGGGAGGTCGAGGCAAGGAGGGGAGGGTCTGACTGTGTTAACTGGCTTTGGGGGGCTTGGCCGTGCCTGAGCTGGCTGCCCTGGTATGTGGGGCTGCTCCCAGCTCAGGCACCATGGCTCCTGCCTCTACTGTCACCTTGTCCCCGATGCCACAGCCAGGGCTGCGACCCTGCCCAGCGAGGGGCAGCCGTGGCCCCAGCACTGCTCGGCGTGGGGCTGGCAGCAGCCACACTGGCTGGCGCGGGCGCATCGGGGGATTAATATTCCCCTCAGGTCTGTCCCTGCCGAGCGATGCCCGTGGCGGCAGTTTTGCTGCCGGCTGCAGCCCCCCCCCTCAGCTCCCCACTCCCGCCTTCGTCTCTGCTGCCATCCCTGCGGCTGAGCCTCGGTCCCCTCCCCGGTGGCTCTCCCACCCGAGGTGTGGGGCAGAGTGAGGGTCACAGGGCTCTGGAGAGGCCCCGGGTTTCGGGGGGCAATGGGGACTCCTTGACATTTTGGCTGCTCCACTGGCCCTGCTCCAGGCGGTGTCCTCCATCCATGAGGCGTTTCTGCGGCTGCTTTGCCGCGGTCCCCGCAGCTCCAGGGCTGCTGGAGTGGCATTGCTGAGACACCCCGTGTGTGTTGTCCCACCCAAAAGCCCCCTGATGTGGTGTGTGTGGGGTGCAGGTATGGGAGATGCTCTGGTGTCCCCTCGCAGCACTTGGACATGCTGGGTGAAGCGCACAGAAATATCCCCCAAAAACATGATGGGGGACCCCAGGGTGTCTGCCCCTCCCCCCCCCCCTCCCCGCCGAAGGTCCATGCTGGCTCCCCTGGGGCCAAATGCTGGAGATGGGCTACTCACCACCATGAGTTTGGTTGTTCCACACAGGGAAGTTCAAGCTGCTGGACCAGGACCGGGACATCCGTGAGCCCGTGCAGTATTTCAACAGCGTGGAGGAGGTGGCCAGCATCTTCCCAGACCGTGTCTTCGTCATGGAGGCCATCACCTTCAGCGTGAAGGTCCAAATGGGGACAGCCAGGGGTACTGGTAGGGTGAGGGAATGGTCATGGGATCTCAGGGGACAGTGGTGGGACAGCAGGTGTCAGGGAGTGGTGGTGAGGCAACAGTAGAGTGTGGTGGGACATCAGGAGGGGACAGTGGTGGGACATCAGGAGCTGGTGGTGGGGCATCAGGAGAGCACAGTGGTGGGACAGCCAGTGGTAGGGCATCAAGGGTTGGTGGTGGGACAAAAGGAGATGGTGGTGGGACTTCAGGGGATGGTGGCAGGGCATCAGGCAATGGTAGTGGGACATCAGGAGGCAGTGCCAGGGCAGTGGGTCCCATGGTGGGGCTGTCCTGGGGCAGGTGGTGTCAGGGGAGTTCAGCGAGGACAGCGAGGTGTACAACTTTACGCTGAATGCGGGGGACGAGCTGACACTGATGGGCCAAGCGGAGATCCTCTGTGCCAAGACGGTGAAGGAGAAGTCACGCTTCAACACCATCCTGCGGAAGCTGGGCAAGGCAGCGCCGGCGGCGGGGGCCAGGCAGGTGAAGGGGAAGATGCCCTGCCTGATCTGCATGAACCACCGCACCAACGAGAGCCTCAGCCTGCCCTTCCAGTGCAAGGGCCGCTTCAGCACCCGCAGCCCCCTCGAGCTGCGGCTGCAGGAGGGTGAGCACACCATCCGCAGCATCATCGAGAAGGTGCGGTTGCCTGTCAACGTGGCCGTGCCCAGCCGCCCCGCGCGCAACCCTTACGACCTGCACGCCATCCGCGAGGGCCACTGCTACAAGCTGGTCAGCATCATCTCCAAGACTGTGGTTCTCTGCTGCATCCTCCGCCGGGACGAGCTGGTCCCCTTCCATTTCCTCCTGCTGACCGACATGCCCCGTTTCCAGCTGCCCGAGGGGCTGCTTACCGGGGACCCCCAGCTAGAAAAGCTGCTGCGGGACAGTGCTGCGTACTGCCACGACCGCTTCAACCCCGACGAGTACTCGAGGGCCGTGCGGGAGGCCAAACCTGACTTTTTGGAGGAGTGCACCAGCCCCCGGCGCCTGCGGCTCTGCCTACCTGCCTGTGCCCGCGAGGAACTCAGCCAGCCCCTGCAGCGCCTTTCCCTCTGCGCCTGTGGCACAGGGGTCCCCCGGGAGCCCGCCGCCCGCTGCCAGGGACCGCGGGGCAGCGGGGGGGGGCACCCCACGCCCGCCAGTGCCCGATTTCCCTGATCCCGACCGGGAATATATGATGCCCGACTGGGCCGAGCCAGAGTTCAGGACTCAGGAGCCGCTGGAGATTCCCTACGAGGAGCTCTGGAGCAACCCCAGCCCCGAGGGCTGCTGCGAGCTGGGCAGCAGCACTGGCCGGCAGGACCTCGTCTCCTTCGGCCCCATCACCCCACTGGGCTCCCCTCACCGCCCCAGTGTGCCTGGGGACGAGCCCTGCGGGGACACCCCACCTCCTGTGCCACCCAAGTCGGAGGCGGTAAGAGCCGCGGTCCTGTCCCCAGGGATGGGGAATGATGGTGCTGGGGTCCTGCCTGACGCCCTGGCTGGGGGTGATGCACCGAGATAGTGGGTCGGTGAGGCCCGGCACGGCCCCGCCGGCGGCCCTGTGCCGTGGGCAGGGGGTGCACAGCCCGGGGCCGCGCTGTCAGCCCCATGGCACAGCCAGCCTGAGCGTCTCCCCGCGTGCTGCAGGGCTCTGGGCTGCCAGCCCTGTCCCCTGGCTTTTGGGTGAGGGTCCCTCTTCAGCTCTGGTCACACAAATCCTTGGGGCTCCCTGGCACCCTGGGGCACCCCGGGCTCTCCATCACCAGAGGGTAACCAAATCCTCAGGATGCCCTTGTACCGTGGGTCCCTGGCTCCCTAGGGCTCTGCACCACGGGGTACCTGAATGTCTTGGGCTTCCCAGCACCGTGGGGTACCCAAATCCTCTGGGGTCCCCGTGCCATGGGGTACTCAAAATCTCAAGCTCCCTTTCGCCATGGGGTACCCAATTCTGTTGGGCTGCACGCACCGTGGGGTATGTGGTTCCCTGGGGCTCCCTGTTGGCACCCAGAGCTTCATGGCTCAACTGGGGCTGGCTGCCCCCGAGTTCCCCATCGCCCCTTCCAGCCGCAGGGCCCTGTGGGCAGATCCCCTGGCACCGGTGACTGGGGGGGGCCTGATGGCGCTCGCCCCCCGTTCCAGGTGAAGGAGGAGTGCCGGCTGCTGAATGCACCCCCTGTGCCGCCCCGGGGCAGCCGCCCCCCAGCATCCTGCAGCCCCCCGGCACCCCTGCGCTGCCCGAAGCTGGCACCCGCTCCCTCGCCCAGCCCCAGCCTCTCCTACTACTCCTCGGGGCTTCATGATGGGTGAGTGGCTCCGGCACGGCTGGGAACACCAGGGTGCTGCGGTGGGCACGGGGTGGTGGGTTGACACCTTGGGGCGGCATGTCCCTGCAGTGTGGGGCTGGGGAGGGAACACAGCCCTGGGGTGATGGCCATGCTCCCCTTCCTTCCTCTGGCAGGTCAGTCCCGCGGAGCGGCAGCGGCTCACCCTCACCCGACGCCTACTCCTTGTACTGCTACCCCTGCACCTGGGGCGACTGCAAAGCTGGGGAGGCCCCTGGGCGCCCGCTGCCCCCTGCCATACTGCCCCCCGCCGTACTGCCCCCCGCCACCCAGCCCACCCCTACCTCCTGGTCAGACCCCTGGGCATACGCGGAGGCAGGTGCTGGGGTGGGCAGTGGCTGCTCGACCCCACTGCTGGGGGCCGAGCCCCCCCTGAAGCCCTACCGCAGCTGCCCCCGCCTCAAGCCCCCACACCCCCAAAAGCGCTTTGCCCCCTTCGGGGCGCTCAACCCCTTCGCCGGCCCGGCTGAATGGCCAGAGAGCCCAGAGTGGCCCAAGCCACCTTCGGCCCCCACTGCCCCTTCCTCCTCCTCGCCAGAGACCTTCGCCCCTACTGAGGAGCCGGGACCCCCTCCTCGCCCACCCAAGGGCTTCGAGGGGGACAGCATTGTCATCCGTGGAGCAGCCCCGCTCTCACCTGCTGTCCTGCGTGGGGCTGAGGGCGGCGTCACCCACGTCTACCTGGCACAGGGTGTCATCGAGGTGCCGCCAGCAGCGAGGGGCGATGGGGGGCCCCCGCCAGCTGCCCCCCGTCCCAGCGGGGACAGCTTGCCCTGGCTGCCCCCCCGCCGACCTCTCGTCCCTCTCGCTGGAGGAGGTTTCCAAGTGCCTGCGTTTCATCGGCCTCTCTGAGGACGTGGTCAGCTTCTTTGCCCGCGAGCGCATCGACGGCAGCATCTTCGTGCAGCTCAGCGAGGAGATCCTGGCCGACGACTTCCGCCTCACCAAGCTCCAGGTGAAGAAGATCATGCAGTTCATCAAGGGCTGGCGCCCCAAGATCTAGCCACATGCTAGGGATCCCCTGGAGTGTGGGGGTCCCCCAGCCACCCAGACCACAGCTCTGGTTCTCCATGCTCCCATCCCCTGCCCCGCTGCGGCAGTATCCACCAGCTGTGCGCGCAGCTGTGCAAGCTCGCCGGCAGCTTGGCCCTATTGCCCAGCCCTCCCCTCTTTCCATTTTAACACTGGACAGTAATTTTGGCCCAAATGGGCTGGAAAATGCTGGAGTTTGCGTTGACTGGTTTAACTTAATCCTTGTGGATTAGTGTAATAAACATACAGGAGAGAAACAAGCCACAGGAGAAGCCCCTTGATCAGGGAGGAGGGGGAAGGGGCTGCCGGTGGGGAAGGAGGCTCTGGGGCCACTCCTGTCCTTGCACACCCTTCCCGCTTCTTGGGAAGAGATGTGTGTGAGCATGTCCCCGCGAGGGGAGATGTTGTGCCTGAAGCTGCTCTGGGCTGCCTGCACCCCAGGGTGATTTCAGGGCTTTAAGGAAGCTCCCCTGCCAGATGGCCATGGCCGAGACCCGTCCTCAGGGCTGCATCCAGCACCCAAAGCACCCCACGCTCTCGGGGCCTGTGGCAAGGTGCCCCACAGACCCCCGCAGCCCACTGCCCTGAGCTTGATGGGGCCACAGCACTGTGAGGGTCTGGGACCAGCTCTCCCCAGTCCCTCGAGGGGGAGCAGGGCTGCCCAGCCGAGGCTCAGACCCTGCAGGCACAGCCCTGCATACAGCAGCCACCCAGGTCCTGCTCCCAGAGCAGGAGGGGCAGGTCCCGGGGGCTGCTGCATCGCCCCCCCGGCAGGGCTGAAGGCCGGTTTACCAGCTCCACAGGCAGCCCAGCGCCTCCCCCAGCAGAGGCAGGGTAAGATGATGCCTCAGTCAGATTCAGTCATGAGAGCTTTGAGAAATGAGCACATCCATGACACAAAAAGAGCAGCAGCGCCCAGCTCCTGGCCCAAGCCCCGCCAGGACACGGCCAAATGGCCCGAGCCTGGGGAGGGACTGCACCGCACCGCAGCGAGCCCAAGAGGCGGAGGCCAGGCCAGCTCCGACACTGGTGACAGGTGCACAGAGATTTAAAACCTTTTAGTTTCAACTGAGCTCTCCCCATGGGGGACCCTTCTGGCCTTTGGCTGCTCAATTTGCAATTACAGGCGGGTCCATCTGCCAGGATAACCCGGCAGCAGCACTCAGGACCAGACAAAAGAGCCCGAGGCTCCTCACAGACCCGGATTGATGGCAGAGGTGACAGAGCTGGTCTTTGTTCTGCACTGCTGCCAGCCCCTGCCTTTCCCCACCCTCTGGCAACGGCCAGCAGCCCCTTTGTGGGTCTCTCAGCCAGCAAGCACAGAGAAGACCCCAGAGGATTGCCTGAACGCTTTATTTCCAACTTGAGTGGTTCCCTTCCTTGGTACCGAGAGGCTGCTGCCCCAGGGAGAGGGGAGGAGAAGCAGGCATGGAGTCCAAATGCAGGAGACGGGGATTTATTTGGTTGGAAGCTTATGGAAAGGCAAGGCCTCAAGGCAAGCCGTGTGCTGGATGCTGCCTGCCAGACCGGGAGCTCCGCCGGTGAAACAGAAGAAATCCTCCCTTCCAGCAAGGAGGCACCAGGCCCACGCTGGCAGGGGACGGGGGTGCCTAACACACAGTAGCTGATAAGGCACTTGAAACGAGTAGAAGCCATGAGGCAGTCTGCTGCCACCCTCCTTCCTTCCCTCCCTCCCCTGGGTGCTTTGGAGATTAACCTACAGGGAACAGGGTGTCGCTGCAGAGCCCGTGGGCCCGGCTTCAGTGGTCGGTGCATCATGGGCGGCTGGTGTCAGGCCATGCTCACTGGTGGAATTTCTTGCTTGGGCTGTTGGCATAGTCCAGCAGCAGCTGGCATGGCGTGAACTGGCTGCCATAGACGGCCTCGTACTTCCGCAGCTTGTCCACCAGCTGTTTGGCTCCATAGGAGTCCGTGTACCTGAAGGGACCTGCCGGGGACAGGGGGGGACATCTGTGCTGAGGAAGCAAGAAGCACCAAGGTGCTTGGAAGGGCGAAAGTGCTGGATCTGGCCGATCCCACCTGCTCCAAAAGAGACCTCCAGTCTCTCAGCAGGGCAACACAGGACTCTGCTCCCAGCCGGCCCACCAGCACCGACTGGAGACAGACTCAATTGCTGGGGACAAACTGGGGGACAGATGATTGGCACTGGTCCTTTGGTCTGAGCTTGCCTCAAGAAGGCAAAGTGCTAGGTACTCGGCCGAAGCACTGCCACATGCCCAGGAGCCCCGAGTATCCTTCAGTTGTGAACCAAGTGTCAGCTCGTGCCTCACCCACTGTGCGGGCTGTGGCTGCCCACCACGTTGGGTCAAGAAGGACTTTGCCCGTGCTCATGGCTGGGCCCAACAAATATCTTGGCCTGCAAAGTGCTGTACACCATGGCTGAAGTCACTAGCTCAGCTTCATCTGTGCCACGTGAGGGCAGGCAGGGGGGAACCGCTGGGTCCCTGGGCACCATTTTTCAACATCATGTGCAGCATGAGACCCCAGGTTTCTAGAAGTGCTGCAAGACACCTGCCCACCCAGCCAGGCAAGTAGCAGTGGCAAGAGATGAGATACCAGGGCCTTGTTTTTCACCAGGCACCATGCGGCTACACAAAAGCAAGCCAGGCATTTCTTCAAAATTTAGGGCCTTTGCAAGTCTCCCACCCCACCTACCCCCCTGTGACTGTCAGGTATGGTAAAAGCTCTTCCTTTGAAGTTCTCACAGGAAGGGCTGACAAGGCTGGGGCCAGCATGACTCCGCCTTCTTATTCAAGCTTGAAGACGCAGCAAATGACCTGGTTAGAGTTCCTTGATCCCCACCAGCCACAGCTCTGTGAAACAGCTGTAGCAGCAGAGGAACTCCACAGGGTCCTGGCGGAAACATCTCACAGCAGCTCTCAGGCTCACCACCACCTCACAGGGTGGAACACTGGAGCAACCTCTCTGGCTCAGGCTTTACATGGGAGGACGCTCAGGCTTGTCAGACTGCAGCTCAAACGTGGCCTTAACAGCTGACTGCAGCCAGAGCCCACCAGGCAAGTCCACTACGAAGCTTTCAAGCCAAGCCACGCAGCCCAGCCCAAACCTCAGCTGCAGTAACTCACCTCCCAGGCATGGTGGGAAGCCCAAGCCGAACACAGCACCAATATCTCCCTCCACAGGGTTGCTGAGGATCCCTTCCTGCAGGCACATGGCTGCCTCGTTCACAAACCTCGTCACCAAGCGCATCTGGATGTCCTCATCAGTGCAGCTGCAAGGAAAGAGTCTGTAAGGGCTGTGCAGGTAATAGTAGCTGGATGGAGAAGCACATGAAGCCAGCACAGGTGGGAGACAGCCAGGCCAAGGGCAGAGAATGGTTTCTCACTGGGGAGCGTTCCTATCCATGTGAGGATAAGGATTAAGTTCTTGATGTGTCATGAAGCAGTTGCCTAAGAATGGCAAAGGCTTGATCAGGCCAGATGGAAATTGCTCCAGGAGAGGTTTCAGCACCAGGCTGTACAACAGGTCCAACACCAGGAAGGTCATGACGGAGGCTGCACCAACCCACCTGCCTGGACAAGCCCCACCACAAGAAAAGCTTTCTGCAAACGTACCCAGGCAAATGCTTTTAACTTTGAGGACACCCCATTCCTGCTAGCACAGGCTCTCTAGAGCCAACAACCTGCCCATACATGCCAGCTGGGAACAACCAAATGCCACCTGGAGTGACTCAGTGTTTAGCGATGTCCCCCAGTGCTGCCTGGTGCAGCCCTTGTGCTGCTGCTCAGAGGCAGGAGGAGCTGGGCAGGGGTGAGAGCCAGCCCACACCACCACTCAAGCATGCACAGCTACTTACACTTCAGGTTTGGCCGGCACTTTGAACCGCGCCAAGATCTCATCCATGCCAGAATTCACGTTCCTGTTCTTCACCCCCTCCTGGTAAACATAAAAGCCTTTCCCTGCCTTGCGACCTGCCAGCGATAAAAGGAGACAGTCACATCCTGCCATGCGTCCCCTTTGCTCCCAAGGCCTTTGCTCTGATCTTCTTGTGACTTCTGCTTCTGTTAGAATGAGCAGCTCCCCCCAGCACAGGCACTGCCTCTGCACTTCAGAGCAAGCTGACTCACAGAGGTCAGAGGGAAGGGGGCCCATGCCTTGACTCCATGGCAAGATGTTGCCACTCTGCCAGGCCCCAATGCCTTCAGTAGGTCCAGAGGACAGTCAAATAACACCACCATTTCTGTGGTTACAGCAGCAAAAAGACAACAGTCCCAGGGAGCAAGGGACAGAGGTGACAAGATCTCCTGAGCAGCCCTCACTGCCAGGAGTCTGATCACAGCCATGGTCATTGGCCGGTGAGAGCCATCATGGTCCAAGTGCATGTCCCACTGACAGGTGCTGCTCTGTCCTGGTGTGCTCAGACACAGCTGCCTCTGGCACCCAGTGCCACCGGGGTACAGCTTCTACCAGGCGGACACAGACAGAATTTTTCCTTGCACGGAGCTTCTAAAGCTCAGCTCAGGCTTGCTTCACTAGAGCATGTTTATTTCCGGTCACTTGCTCTCCGTGTCCCAGAGTACTCGTGCAAGTTTCACAAAGGGGCCACACAGGTTTGGGAGATCTTGTCTGCTGCCTTTGCTCTGGGCAGCATCTTTGCCTGCTGCTGCTGTTTCTGCAAAGGAAGGTCTGGCTGCAGCCAAAGGCCTACCCAGGGTACAGCTGGGAGGGATTCCCGACCCATCCCCAGGGATGTTCTCTGACTGCTCTCGCCTGAGGCAGCAGAGGCTAATGGATGCTAGCGCTTTTTCTTGAACAAAGGGGAGACATGTTAGATTAGAACAGCCTAGCATCTCACCTAAGAAGCCTTTTTCCACCATCAGCTTGAACAATTCAATGCTGCCTCCTCCAAAGCGCTCGCCAAAGGCCTTGCCGAGGTCCTCGGCCACATGCGTGGCCACATCCACACCCACCTCATCGATCAGTGTGGCAGCACCCACAGGAAAGCCAAAGGCTGTAGAGATGGCATCTATTTTCTTTGGGTCAATGCCCTCCTGCAGGAACAGAAGGGGAAGCAATAGTATCTCTGGGCGACACTCCTGGAAAACCAGTGTGGGAGCAGAAAGCCCTCGCTCATCTGGGGCCACAGACCTTGACCAGCAGCCCCATTAGCCTTTTGACTACAGACAGGAGCAGTGTAATTGTGCTTGCACCACTGAGTCTCCTCTGGTGCCACGTGGGGAGGAAAGAGCCTCATTACTGCCCATGCCAGGTCTCATCAGACTACAGCTCAGCCAAGAGCAGGCTGGGGACAATCAGGAGCACCAGGGCTGGTGACCCACCTCCCTTCTTAGCCAGGGCTGGGGTCAGCCTGATCAGGGGCAAGAAAGAAGCAGAGTTTACACAACTGTTTGGTGGATGCTCAGTAGCTGACAGGATACACACCTGCAGAACTCGGACCACTTCTGCCAGCATTGGCCCCAGGCACCTCGTGGTGTAGAAGCCAGGCCCGTCCTAGGGAAGAGGAGTGCAGCAGGAAAGCAGGTGAGTACGAACTGCAGGAGCACGGCCTCTCTCGGCAGGACAAGAACTGCGTTTCACAGCCCAGGCTGCAGTTCAGGCACACCAAACTCCATTTCTAACAGGATGTTAGTGACTGCTAGAATCACTTTTTTTCCCCTGTAGGGCTCGGTAGCGTTTGAAGACCTCCATGAACTTACTCCCTGGAAGTTTCAGCCCAGAGTGTTTTTATGTGAAATAGTGCCTTGAGGTCCCAAGCAGACTGCAGAAACCCCCTTGCTTCACAAAGTCCAACAGGCTGATGAGGGAAAGGGTGCTCAGCACAAGTGAAACAGGCATAAACCAGTTGTTTCACCGCTGATACTGCTCAGAGTCAGGAAGCAACAAAATTAGCTGCAAACTGCCACTCAGGGAGGCATCCAATGGGGGGATGAGGGTTAGAGAAGCAGCACGGTATCTCCACTGGCCTTCAGAGATGCCTAGAGCACTTTTTGACAAGCTGGTTTTCCCAGCGCCACAGGAGAGACCTGCTCAGCATTGCTGGCAACCTCATGCATCAGTGGAAAGACCAATCCAAAAATACACTCAAACTGCCTTTAGCCTATGGGCTGAACCTTCCACACAGCTGAAACAGCATCACTGATGCTTTCTACCACAGAGCACAAGACCAGCTCCATTTGGAGAGCTGTGTGTTCACCAGCAGCTGTCAGCCTAACAAACGACTCAAAGCTCTGGGCTTTCTGAGGCTCTGCTGCCTCCTCCTAGGGGCCACAGCAGTTTGCTCTCAACTACTACCTTGCTGTGCAAGGTCTCTCTACACTTGCATGTGTATTTCTGCCCTCTCTTACAGAAGATCTAAACCCAGAAAGAGGAGGGTTACTGGCCACTGACCCTCTGTCCTTGCAGCTTGCCAGGGAGAAGAGGCAGCAAGTGTCTTGCCTGGACTCTGCTCCATCTCAGATGCCACTACAGACTTCAGCCTCCTGGAAGCTATACGGAACAGGACTGCCAGCTCCTCATGCTGGCACCTGTGCCTTGTGGCCATTCATCGCTGCTCTAAAGGACACTTGAGGGATCACCTCAGCACCTGCCTTCTAACCTCCATTTTTAATTCTCAGCACGAGTAACTAATGCCAGTGTATTCACTGTTACGTTTCAGCCACCTCTCAGTGCACAATCTTGCCCTTTTATTTATTATCCCAGCTCATATTTTGTGCAGTGCTCCCTCACCTTTACCACGATGACAACCTTGCCCTGTTTGAGGCCAACAGCAACAGCAGAAGCAGCAGTGTCCTGCGAAGTTTTGTCTGTGGTGATGATTTCCAGCAGCTGCATTTTGTCAACAGGGGAGAAGTAATGCATCCCAATCACCTAGGCAGAAGGAAGAACTCAGGGTTAAAACAGACTTTGGCTCCCAGAGTAATCTGCTGGGCAAGTGTCCAGCTGCAGAGGGAAGCAGGCCAGCATGGGCTGCAGGACCCACCACCACAGTGTACTACCCATTCAGCCACATGCTCTACTGTATCCCTCTCTGACAGGAGTGCTCTCCAATTCCCTTTCTCTCCTTGGCTTTCCTGAGAACATGCCCATGCTCCACAGCTCTTGCCTCAGTGAGAATTAAGGTACAATGCTTACAGGACTAAGAGTGCTGCTCAGCTCTCTCTGTACTTGTTAACAGTCTTGCAGCAAAACCTGCCTGGGAATCTTAGCCAAGCCCAGTTCCCAGGCAAATTACAGGCTCTGCGTGATCTGCAGGAACTATCTGAGCTGGCAGGGCAGCCACACACCTCACCTCAGTGGTGGTGCTTCTGGATTTTGAGAGTGAAACAGCAGTCAAGACATAGATGCTGAGAGGAGTCCCTGCATTCTGCTTGTGAATGCTTCGTTTCTTTTTTAGTGATGAAGTGAATTTGAGGACAAGAAGGCATGTTTCCAGAAACTAATTATAGAGGTAAGTGCAGCCTTCCCCTGGGAACAGCATCTAAGCAGAGATTATTCGGCTGCGTGCCTCGCTTTAACATGACCATGTAATCAGCATGTCACCTTCATGCCTCCTGGAAGCTACACTTGGCACCAAGATCTGTATAAGTCAGAGTCTCCTTGCAGGAAAGTTGTAGACTGCAAAACTAATTAAAGAAAATACGCTAATTAGTTTCCTATTAGTCTCCCTATAAAGAGTCATTACACAGACAACTTATACAGCAAGAGGATGTTATTTGCCAGTATGAACAAGTAAGCCTCAGTGTGCATTTCTAATGCAATTACGGTCCGACAGCAAACTAGGAAGAGGCTCACGAAGGTCACAGGAACCTCCAGCAGTTGGGACACATATATTGTTACTCTATGACCTTTGCAGATGTCCACAGAACTTCTGCAGGAAGACAAGCAGCAGAGGCAACACACTGCCCTTGGGAGGCTTGAGTCCCTTGTAGGAGTTTAGGGGACCAGCCAAGGGTACCTGTGGTTTTGCATCTGTGCAACACTTTCCAGCTGAACTAGGGAGCTTCCCTCTCCTCCCCAGGCTGCTGTCTCTCCATCCCACTTGTTTTAGAGAGGGAGATGGGATTATCTCACAGGGGGAACTGCTTGCTCTTCCCTGCATTTTCTGCAGCCCCAGGCAGGCAAAGCAGATTCTTTAAATGAGGGGCCCTTTTTATATCAAGGCCACTCCAGACCAATGCTTAGTCCTCACAATGAGGCTTCATCTGGTCACGCACATCCTTCATGGTACTTCAGACACTGCAGTGTCGTGTCTGGTCTCCTGCTGCTGCTCCCTGAAGGGTGAAGGTCTCCTGTAGGGCCAGTGCCACACCTGCCAGCCTCACTCTATCAGATATCACAGGTACCCTTAGCAGTCACAGACAGCAATGAAAACCAGCATGCAGCTGACACCTCCCAGTTCGTGCATTCACACCCCTCAGCTGGTAATTCCACCAAGCGCCTCCCTCAGGGCAGGCTGCTCCACATGAAGCAGTGCTCCTACTCAGCTACGCTTGCCTGGGCTAAGGGATGAGGATGTAGTTACTTTACATGTCGTTTAGACTGCATAGAATGGTTTGGGCTGGAAGGGACCTTAAAGACCATCTAGTTCTTCCCCCCACCCTCCACCCGCTGCCACAGGCAAGGACCCCTCCCAGCAGCCCAGGCTGCCCCCAGCCCTGTCCAACCTGGCCTTGAGCCCTGCCAGGGATGGGGCACCCACAGCTGCTCTGGGCAGCCTGGGCCAGCGCCTCGCTGCCCTCACAGTAAGGCGAGGCATCCCTTCAAAGAAAGGGATGAAGAAGTCCTCTGCTCCAAAGCTCTGCCACAGGCTGCTATGTTGCCCTTGGTACCCTGTTCACATGGATCACATAGAGCCAGACAGAAAAATTCACTGTCCCCTCAGGAGCTGATTCCATGGCTGACCAAGGCTTCAGTTTCAGCATCTCCAAGTTCAGTTTCCAGTCACTGACTTCTCTTCCCTTTTTGCTGCTAGGTTAGTGCCTTCTCCAAGAAGGAGAAGGCATTTCCCATTGTGGCAAGTCACTCCTATGTCCAATTGTTTTACCAAAATGACGGAAGTCGTCTTGGCTGGAATTCTCTCAGCTTGAGTCTCTCCACAGCTTCTCTGCCCCCACGTGCATTAATGTTTCCTGAAGTGCAATGACCTCCCTGCTGCACCCTGCCTTGCCAACATCACACTCTGAGCCTACACCTTCATCGCTTTCTCGCCTGTTCAAAGATCTCAAGCTCTTTGTCTAAAGCTTGCACTGGTGGCAGAGGATGAGCTGTGTCATGTTCTGAGGAGGAAGCAAAAGATCCCAGTGCTCACCTACAGCAAAGCCAGTTTGCCACCAACAGGCACCTCAGCGCAAAGTGGACTCATAGCAGGCACGTGGCACTGGGTACTCACCTTCTCTGGCCTCTTGCTAACAGCAGCAATTTGGCTGATTGGCAGGGCAGATGTGTTACTGGCGAAGACACAGTGAGCAGGGATCACCTGTGGCAGGGGGTGGAAGAGGCAGTGTAAATGCACAGGCTCCAGAGTCAGATACAGAGCGCGCTGAGAGGAACAGTACCAGCACCTGGTAACCCTGACAAACAAGACAAACTTGATTTTCTCTGTCAGGGCAGATAGCACTAGAAACTAATTCTAAAGCAGCAGCCCAACTCAGCCAAACCTGACTTCCCCTGAACTCTCCCCAGGCCTGCAATATTAGTCACAGAACCCCCATGTTTCTGCCAGACCACTGCAACCACATTAGACCAGCAGAAAGGGACTTCAGAAAGGTGCACAGACCAGCTCCTTCACAAATACCGTTATTTCCCCAGGCATGCTCTTGAACAGAAAAAAGCAGTGGCAGCAAGCTAGGGATAGCAGGTAAAGGAATGTAAGTTCTGGAGATACCAAAAGACATTACTGTCATATCAATGTGCTCAGACAAATGCAAGTTTTTTTGGAGCCGCTCCCAGGAGTCGGAACTGTGTCAGAACTGCCCCACTCAGCTAAGAACTATGGTCTCCTTATTAAGCAACAAATATCCTTAGCAAATAGGAAGACTGCCCTTGACACCCACCCACGTACTGACATAAGAAACTTGCACCAAGCACCAAACTGCAGCGCAAAGATGTGACAAACCCAACAGCACAGGACAGGATGACCCTAAGCCTCCACTGCACAGGGGCCACATAGGCTCAGAACCCATACTCACGGCCTCCACTTCCTTCAGCACTTTATGCTTGATGTTAATGTCCTCAAACACAGCCTCGATCACCATGTCTGCCTTCTCAAAGCCCTTGTAGTCCAGCTGGCCCATAAGGTTGCTGAGAATGGAGTCCCTCTCAAACGATGTCAGACTCTTCTTCTTCACCTTGCTGTTCAGCCTAGGGAAGGACAGTGGTCACAGCTCCTGAGCAGGCCAGCCCAGACTGCTGGAGGTGCACCACAATGCCAAGGGCACCCTTCCCTTCCTCCCTCCCTCCTGGAGCTGGGACCCAAGACACCATCTCCAATCCAGCATAACTGTCATTCTGCATGCTGGCCCCTCCTTCCATATGGAAAAAGGAGAGCCCTGCTCACACAACTCAGCTGGTACATTAGTCTGAAGGTCAGCTGCTGACACTCCTGACTATGCACAGCTAAGAACCATTACTGCTGAGCCAGGAGGACAGGGGAAAGAAATCCAGCTTTTGAGAAGACTGACCCAATGCCTCCCCTGACACGTGGCCTTTAGGCAGCCAGGACGACTCCCTCCCCCCTTAGCTCTATAAGCTACTGCTAAATCTAAAAGCTAAAGCAGTCATCTGTTAGGTCATCTACCTACCTAAGGAGCTAAGGCTGAATACACTGTGCCTATTTTGTAGCAATATCCCAGCACACTGCATAGGGCAACCTTAAAAGAAAGCATTTCTGTGACATCTGATGGTAGAAGACTCCAAAGGAACAAAGGTGTCATGAAGTTCCTGACTGCCTGAAAGCAGAGGTGTATTTTCACTAAAGGCAGTCCCAACCCATCCTGAGCAAATTCCTTTTAACTCACATACCCCTTGAAGACCTGCTGCTGCCCTCTGTCCAAGCCTTGCTGTGTTGTGTCCTTCAGAATGGTCTTCAGGCCCTTATCCACGGAAACCTGTGCGATCCCAGCTCCCATGAGCCCTGCTCCCAGAACTGCCAAAGTCCTGCACAGAAAAGGACCAGGGGACACATTCAAAGCTCAAAATAGCTGAATTTCCATTGCTGCTGTCAGACTCGTACAGACCCTGTCCACCCAGGCACAATTTTTAGCAAGGTTATGCAAGAAGGTTTCACTCGTGGGCGAGACCTCCAAACTACAGAGGATCAGCCTTCTGGAGGCTGAAAATCTCTCTGCTCTGCTACATTGCTTTTCAGGACGCTAGGCCACTGGGTCCCCAAAGCCTTTTAGCAGAGGTCTTCCAACTGCTCCTTCAGGCATCCCACTTACTTGACCTCTCGCTGTGGTGTTCCAAACTTGTTCTTCTTGCAGAGCACCTGCCCATGGTAAAGCCCCATCAGCGCCTTAGATTCCTTAGTCACTGCAAGCTGGCCAAAACCCTGGAAGAAAGGGAAGAGAGAAGCAGAGAGGTTTGGCATTTAACAACTGTCTCACTTCCAGCATACACCCATCAAAAACATGGCAAGGGGAGAGCACGACCACCCATGTAGCTGCACAGACTAGTAACCTGGTTAGAAAAGGAAGAATGGACAGGGCGTATATATCCTCTGCAGAGGCGCACCTTCTGTGCCAAGCACAGCCCACTTTGCACCACTACCTTCCCCATGGGATGCCAGAAAGCAGTAAAAACCTGCTTGTTCAATGTCCTTCCTCATAAACAATATAATTTAAAGCACGGGAAAGAGCGTGTACCTCTCTAACACTCATATCTGGAAGGACAGGGGTTCTGCCAGGGAACAAATGCAGCCATAGTATTTCCACGTCCACCTCCTTCCTATCCACAGAATCATTCACAGCTCATTTCCACTCTCCCAGCACAGCTTTGGGAGGAGCATTCCCTGGCAGTTCACTGGCATGATGGTAAGCCAGAAGCGACCTGGCAGCCTCGGCCAGCCAGCAGCTGCAGGGTTGTATGAGATCAATGCAGGAGTCACTTCTACTTCCCCAGTGCCAGGACTGTATTTCAGTGACACAGGACCCTTTCTCCCCTGCATGCATCCTGCACTAGCTGGGGCCACTGCCCCAGCAGCTTCCAGGTGAAAGGGCCCTGCACTCAGGCTTTGAGAAAAATCTTTAAATGGGCCAGTTCTCACTGATAGCAGTAGCCTGATACTATTGCCAGATGATCACAGACAGGCAACAAAACCTAAGGCCTGCATAACTTCCCAGTACTCAGCATGAAACAGGAAAGTAGGCAGGAAGACAAAAGACAGTGTTAGGCGACAGAAAACTAATGTTGTCTGAGCCAAGTCAGCTGAGGAAAGCCACCAACGCAATGTAGTTTAGAGCCGGCTATATCTTCCTTCAACCACTGTCCTGTGAGTTCGAGGCTCGTTAAAATATCAGAAACACAAAGCCTGTAAAAGAATCTACAGCTCTCCTATCTTAGGGGAAAAAGGGAGGCATTAAACAAAAGACACGACACCGACATTTATTATTCTTTAGAGGGTTCTGGGAAAGATCTCCATCCTGCTGCTATTCTTGAGAAAAAAAACATTCATTCTTTTCTGTAAGGAACAGAGTATCCTAAGCCTTTTATTCAGCACCAGACCAAACGTGGCTGGAATCCATAATCAGAACAGAACCCAGGATGTCTCTGTTAAGGTAGGAGACAGATAGCAACATCTCAGACCAGGATCTTGTCACCAGAAGAGAACAAAAGGAAAGACTGCAGGATGTGACAGCAGTGTGAGAAGCTGGTGAAAGTTACAGCTAGTACTAGGGGGGTGGATGGATGGATTTCACTGGCAGTTAAGGGGCAGCAACACGAGATGATCCAAACACAGATATTCAGACAGGAGTGTTGTGGGTCTTCTCGGGAGTCAGGTCTGCAGAGCTGGAGTACCCAGGTAACCACACCAGTGACAGCGCACACAGCCAGAATCACCTCTTCAGTATCAGAAATAACGCATTTGAGTACAGACATAGCAAAACTGGGACTGGTGAGGAAAAACTAATTAGGGGCAGGTTGTTTATTAAGGCATAGACAAGGGCAGAGAAAGGGAGGGATCAAGATGGCTGAGGATGAACAAGCATGGGAAAACAAAGACCGTGTGTGCATGGAATAAAAGGGTCACGCATAAGCAAGCCACTGGTGAGCAGGCTTGCCTGCCCAAGCCCATGACCTGCCCACCAGAGTCTGTCCTACCTCCATAGTAAACTCTATTTCTATTTTCCCATGTGTGTCACTAGCAAACTCCAAGGAGGACTGAATGGCATTTAGGACATGAGGTCCGTGTGCCAGCAGCTAGTCAGACTGGGCCCTGAGGCCAATGAGCTGACAGATGAAACCCCTAGAGCCAGCTACTAAAGGGCTGTGCATGCATGCGCACATATGTGCACTTACTGCTGCTGCACATGAACTTCAATTCTGATCAGCCCACCAGGAGGAACAGCATCGATCATCCACGCTGGCCATGCCTGCGAGGGGTTTGTGTTCATGTGGGTGTCAGCAGCAAAGGCACTGTGCTATCTGCGCAGGCAGCTGTGTGTGTACTCTGTGTTTGTGAGCATGTATGTGTGTGTACCTACACCTCAGCGACAGGACACCTCTTCTATGATTCTAATACCTGCTCAGTCTCACCACTGGCTGGACCTACAAAGGGGAAAAGCAGCACTCAGAATAAGAGGTGAAGTCTTCTGGGCCTTAAAACGCAAAGGACTTTATTACCCTTAACAGTCATTATTGGTGCTAAACTCAACTAATGTGCCAGGAAACTAAAGAATTGAAGGGAAAGGAAGAATTAAATAGAGACTCATTTCACAGAATCACAGAATCGCTGAACAGTTGAGGCTGGAAGAGACCTGTGGAGATCGCCTTGTCCCACCCCATTGCTCGGAGCAGGATCAACCAGAGCAGGCTGCTGAGGACCATGTCTGGCCGGGTTTTGAGTATTGCCACAGAGGGAGACTCCACAGTCTCTCTGGGCAACCTGTTCCAGCATTCAATCACCTTAAAAAAAAAGGTTGGTTTGCATACTGAAGTTGAATTTCCCATTGCAGTTTGTGCCCGTTGCCTCTTATTCTGCCAGTGGATACCACTGAGAAGAGTGTAGCTATGCCTTCTTTACTGCTTCCTACCAGGAATTTATACACATTGGTAAGATCCCCCAAGTCTTCTCTTCTCCTGTCCCAGGTCTCCCAGCCTCTTCTCATGTGCCAGATGCTCCAGGCCTTTTAATCATCCTTTGCTGGACTCTCTCCAATCAGTTGGCCCCCAGCCTGAATCAGTGCATGGGGTTATTCCTCCCCAGGGGCACCACTTGGCATTTCTCTTTGCTGAACTTCATGAGGTTCCTGTCTGCCCAGTTCTCCCATCTGATGAGGTCCCCCTGAGTGGCCAGTGCTAGTCAGTATGCTGAGTGGAGTGGCTACTAAGTAGCTAAGTTTGACGAAGGGATAAGGAGAGACAAGTCCTGTTCTAGTAGAGAAACTACTACTGAAAAAAAACCACCTAATTTTCAGAAGCACCCAGAATTATCAATGGGTGAAAAAGGACCAGCACAAAGTACCTGGCCTAGAAAACAGGACAAATAGCAGAACAAGCATAATGGAGAATCAACACCCTGAACAAAGGTGATTGTGAAAAAGTGTGACAGAGTAAACAGAGCACTGGAAAAATGAAAGTTAATTCTTGGAGGAAATTACTTGTTTGCACCAAACTGCCTGAAAACACTGATGACACAGAGTGCTAACTCCCACATCTCCAGGTTACCTGTCCCATCTGACGACCAGAAAAAAAACCCCAAACAGTGCTCAAACACAGACGAATCAAAGTCCTGTTAGGTGAAACCTAGATCGGTGAACTCTGTCTGGTTATTTCCCACTCAGAAAGATAACAGACAGGAATGAGAAAAGGCACAAACTGTTTTCACAGACAAATAATCCTGACAAACAGTTCTGTTGTTCAATACAGGCCTTTTTCACAGACCCACTGTCAGAAGAAAGGGCAGGGAGTAAGACACCATTTTGAGCAGCCTATGATGAATATTATCCTTTGTGTGTGGTCAAACACAAATCCCCCCCAACTACACAATTTACTGACTACTACCCAGGGATCTAATCTCCTTACCTGGGATTCAACGAGGTATCCAGCATCACGCCCCTGATCAAGACCAGTCTTCACAACCTAGTCAAAAAAGAACAATAAAGATACACCACTGAAGTCATGTTTGCCAACATCTGCAGAGCTATGAATCACCTTGTCCTTCTAGCACAGGATAGATGGCAAGGAGTGTTCCATCAGATTAATTTTTACACATCCCTTGTCGTTTCAGCAGTTGTCAGTAGGACTGTATTCCTGAAATGTCACTGTTCTCAGAGTCAGAGGGAGGCATTCACAGGTTTTAGAGAAGTCTTAGCAACACCTTAAATAGTGAAAAGTCACTTTAAGGATTCAACCATGGACAGTGTCTGCAAGTAATAAAATGCCTGTGTAACTCACGAGACTAACCCTCAAAGTAGTGTGTGGTTAGTGCTATATGAAAAAGCAATTTGTATTTCCCTAGCTTCAAACAGGTTCAGCACAACTCTTTAGAAACTGTACAGGAAACCTTGAGAAGTTGCAGCTGAAAGTTTCACAAAGTATTCCAGCTAAGCCTTCCCTCAGTTGGGATTCTTGATCTACCCCTTACTGGTACCAAATAAAATGGTGATCATATTCTGGGAAGCTATTCCGAATTTATTTACATTCCTTCTTGCTGGATACACCACACAGCTAGCTCTCATCAAGTCTGATCATCTGTGAAGATCAGGACACTGTGGCTTGACTCTGAGGAAGGAACCATCTTCCCTCTGTTGCCAAGTTATCCCACAGACCCACCTTCACTACAGTTTCTTATGCCTCGCAGCAGGGGTTACCTCAATGATCTTTAGTGGAGCAGGGTAGAGTCCTTTGGTTTGCTTCTGAACTTTGCTCTCCACTGTCTTGTAGACTTGCTGCCTCACAAATGGAAGAGCCATGGCATAGTCTGTTATCTCTGCAAGACGGGACAAAACATGTCTCAGCACAGTGCTATATGCACAATCAGCCTTTAAATGATTAAAACGTATAGATGTGAATTGCATATCTGCAATAGAAACATGCACCTGAAACTCAGCCACAGGTAACATGGCCTGCTCAGAAGGGTTTCTACCACTTGTTCCACGGACAAGCCTCATTTAGGGCTGAAGTATCCTCCTAATACAACTGGTGACAGACTGAGTTCTGGGGAGCAGAACTCACACAAAGATGGCATAGTTTCTGGGCTCTGGTAACTGCCTAAGGGCTCCGCTAAAGAGGGTTAGTGCAGAGCAGACCCATGTGCCTCTTCCCACTTGATTACACAAGCTTGGTGCAGAACTTGCTACTAAATCTTTGAAGATGGACAGTCCTCTGGAGGTAGCTGCTGCTCTCTCCCCGAGGCCTGGCTCCCTTCTAGTACACCTCAGGAGCCACCATGAACAGTTCTGGCAACACTACTTGAAGACCAGGTCTGCAGAGCAATGTTTTCTCTACCAACCCACCTGGCTTAAGAGACAATTACAACATGAAATAATTCCATTTTCAAAACAAAGTTAAGTAGAAGTACAAATATACCCCTGAGAAGCAAAGACGGATTATACTCAACTAGAGTCCCTTGGGATTTGGCCATGATGCTCACACTTACTCTGCATTAGCCCTTTCGATCTTTTGGTAGACACAGTCCTGTTGGCTAGTCCTCTGGCAAAGCCAATTGCTACTTCCTCCAAGTACTCAATTGTTCGTGCTTCTGGAGCCTTCGTGCCTGGCCCTGTGAATACAAAAGAAGTCTTGATGAAATGCACAAGAAGTTATCGCTGATGGATGCCAATGTGGAGAAGCAAGGATGAGACAGCAACATGATGTTCCTTCGAATTGTTACCACTGTTCCCCCAACCTGTTTGACTTATCTTGATTACAAACAATGATGGAAAGGCTCAACAGGCACCTATATGAAAACGCCAAGGCATTTAATATACCTGGCATTATACAGAAATGCCAAAATTGCTCCCAATGGGAGCAGACAGCCATATGCACTTAAACATCAATGCTGCTTTCATAGTACCGTGGAATAGCTTTGGTTGGAAGGGGACATGGGAGGCCAGCTGGTCTGACCTGCCGCTCAAAGCAGGGCCAAGTTCAAAGTTAAATCCTACTTTGGAATTGGATGAGGTTGCTCAGGGACATCTGCCAGTCTCTGAACACCTCCAAGGATGGAGGCCCCACCACCCCTCTTGGGTCCCTGTTTCAGCACCTGACCATCTTTTTGCAAATTGTGCTCTTCATTCCTCAACCCAACCCAAAGCAAAACATTTTACTTTGCATAATTGCAGACATGTGTATCTCAACAGAACCTGTGTCCTGCTTCCCCTCCCCCTTGTTGCACCTCTCCTTTCTTAGGCGGTAAGTCTGCACAACTACGTTGTGCCAACACTGTTGCTTCGTAAACTTACCGACAACAGTTACGAAGCACTGAGCCCCTGAAAATTACCTGTACTGGAGCTGATGTCCAATGAAACCTCAACCTTTGACTTCAGGTGCAGGAAATCTCTCACTTGCTTTACCTAGTGCAACACACAGTAACACCTAGCCTAACTTAAAGCTGTCCCACAAACAACAAAGCAAGTCACCACAAAATGAAGTTTTAGTAATCTCTGAGGATGGGTGTACAATTTCAAGCACAGGACTTGTACCATCACTGCAGAAGCACAGAGTACAGGGTTGAAAAGGCAGCTGTGTAAGATTGCTAGAGGCAAACACAATGAGTCATTAATGAAAGAGCAATGCCCAGTGATTCTGCACAGGGTCACCACAGGGAGCCTGCAGCTAAACGTGCAGTCTTCGGCTGCCCCTGAACTAGCAGAACAAACCTGATGAGGCTACAAGTCTGCATCCTTACATTTCGGCAACCTCATTAACCTCCACTGTAAACTGCCCCAACCACACCCAGATGCTGCACAAAGTCCTCAGAGCTAAGAAAACACCAGTGCAGACAACTACTCCCTGACACAGAAGACAGTTAAAAAACAAAAAACAGAACCCCCCTGCTCCTTCACTTCCCACTACTCTCTCCCTCCACCCGAAGCTGAGGTCTTCAACTTTAAGATTTCATCTCTCTGCATAAAATCTTGAGAGCGTATACTCCACAGACCCCAGGCGATGCTGCCTCTTGGAGGGTCTCTCAGCAAGCAGCAGGTAAAGGAACACATACATTTTAACCAGATCATGAAAGTTCCCTGTTGGGAAGTCTCACTCATACCCTGGCAGTAAGCCAGGGCCAGCCTGGGCAAAAACTCTCCAAACAAAACAGCATATTTCATTTTACTGGCAGCACAGAAAAGAATCCAGAGCTGCTGTATAATCTATGTTTCAGCAATACACAGTGGATTTCAGAGAATTTATTGGAAATTTGAGAGCATTTGGGATTTCTGAGCCCAAACCTTACCAGCTTTCAAATTCTCTTTCCACCACTTCAAAGCAACATGCCTGAGACCTTGAGCTTTAGTGACCTGATGTGCTACAAGATGTGAACACCTGACCACCTCTTCCCATTAGCTTGGGTGTTCAATGCCAACAGGCACTGGACTTTGATACTACAGCTGAAGAAAAGAACGTGGTCAAACTCACGTCTGCAGGTTTACTTTACTTGCGGTTGCCTCTCAACATTTTGTCCTAACCCAGGAACTCCAAGCTCTTGACTCACATCTGCTTTTTTGCATAAATGGCACACGCCAGAATTAGATCTGGGCACAGCAGTAAATATATCAAGAGAACGCTGTAAAGCTTTCTGCTGAAGGAGGACTGATTGCACCCCATGAAATTGCCTCCTGGTTAATGCTGTCTCTCAAAAGCTTTCTACAATCAGTTAAAGCATCACCCCAGTTAAAGCTGCTTTCCCCCAGACATTGAGAATGAACATGTGAATACTCAGCAGAAAGCCTTCTGGCACTGGCTGCTATTTGAATGAAGGAGGAATGACTCTTAATGCTTGCATATAATTTGTTTTTGTGTTCCTCCTATGTGCTTATCTAGTCTCAGCCAGGATTCCAAACAGCTCTTCAGAAAGTTCAGGTTTCCTTTAAGCAAGCCAGTGTAATCATTGGTATAAAAAGCCACATTTGGTGGCTCTTAAAAGCCAGTTCACATTTAAGCAAGTATAGAGTGGTAAAGTTTGTTCAAGCAATTTTAATTCAAGCCTGAGTACCACTGATCCATTCTAAAAGCGAGAATAGATCTAAGGATATCTCATCCAGCTGAACACTGGCACACGAGACAGAACAGACACAAAGGCTTCCCTTGCATTTCTCAGAGTAGGCAGCAGCATCTTTTTATTTTATTTTCTTCCACTACAGGAGCTAAGAGCCACCAAGGTACTCTGGCTGTGCTCTGCCTGGGAAAACCAAGCCAGCAACCTGCAACTATATGGCAGTACCAGCTGGCAAAGTGGTTTCCATTCTGATGCCTGGCCACAGCTGCCCAGACTTCTCCAAGGCAGCTGTGGAGGGCTTGCCCCTCCAGCCAGCTTCCAAGAAAGCTGCCCTATCGAAGAAACAGCAGAAGCAAGAAATTATTCACTAGCCTGCTCAGCAATTGGAAGTCTGCAGTTTGCAAGGTTTGCTCCACCCAGCTGAAAGTCAGTGGGCGATTCAGAGCACCTAAGCCATGGGAGTTGGCTTCTTCTCAAGATCTTGTCACAGATTAACACTTACAGGCTGCATAAATACAGACATTGGTCACCTATTCTCCTTTCATTATGGATTGTAATCTGTCCCTCTAACATGATAAATGAGGAATGCAGGTTCTTATCTGTATAATTAGCTTATGCAAGAGCCAGCAGGCTTGCCCTCTATGTTAACCTTTCCCTGGTCACTCAGCTTTAGCAGAAGCCTGACGATTCCAGGTCTGCATGCATACGCTTCTAAGGTAGGAATGGAGATTGCACTGCAGAGCATAGCAAGGACTTTGCAGTCCCAATATTCTGTCCCCACTAGACTTCTGGCTGCATGAATGGCTTCTCTACCCATTTCAGTAAGGTAGAGAGATTAACTGACAGGCAGCAGATCAGGAATCTCAGAGGCATCACGTCTGACCTAGTGGGTCCACCAACTGGTCAACCAGACCCATCTTCTTTGCTCTGTCAGCACGGATGTTCCTTCCCGTCAGCATCATATCAAAGGCAGCAGGAAGTCCCACCTGGAAGGGCAGAAAGGGGATTTCAGAACAGGAGCATGCCATGCAGCAGAACAGGCTACTATGTAAAGTTTTCCTCTTACTTACCATCTTTGGCAGCCTCTGAGTACCCCCTGCTCCTGGCAAGAGACCCAGTAACACTTCAGGTGTTGCCAAAACTGTTTTCTTGTCCTTTACTGCTATTCTGTAGTGACAGGCAATGGCAACCTTAGAAAAGGAAGAGAAAACTGAAGGTTTCCCTGTCAAAGGCCACAGAAGAACTGGGCATCCATCACAAAGGTCTATTACACACACTGCCTCAGCTTTCCTCACAACCCTACTCCAGCTCCCTAATTCAACTGCCCAAATTCCCTCTGGGCTCACTTATGGCTTCTTCCAGCAAGAAGAGCGCAACAGGCAGATGACAGCAAGCAGTTACAACATGAACATGAAACTACCAAACTGAGCCAAGCTATTTTAAAATCTCATCTAGACCATCAAGGACTAAATTCATTCACTACGCTGACAGCATGGTCCCATTTACACATCAGCCATGATTCTTGGTTTATCACTGGATCACCAAGTCCAGATCTGACACCACAGTGCTTGTAAAAAGCTGTGACTGCTGGAGAAATCAGCACAAGACTGAAGCAACTCCAATCCCACAAGGTTATTATGCTTTATTAGTAACCTTGCTCCAGAAATTGCAAGTCTCTTTCAGTTTACAAAATCCTAGATGGAGGTTATGAAGCAAATATTGCACCCAGTCAAAGTGGCAAGCTATGGAGCAGAGTACTGCAGGCCTGGGTGGAGCCTGGCCAGGTTCCCTGCACTCATCTGTCTTGCAACAACCTTTTAAAGAATAGAAGGTGCTGGGATACGAGACTTGCTTCATCTGAAAAGCAGCAATTTCCAGCCTGGACTCTGCCAGCAGCATTTATCCAGATCCAAGGCCTGCTGGAAACAGCCGGTTTTCCCTGGGACGCTCTTATCTAAATATTAGCCTGGCCCATGTAGATTCATATTTCATTAGCTTGCTCTCAACAGAAGCAGAAAAATTAGCATGGCAGAGCCCTGAAGCACAAGCAACCTATTAACTTGCTACAAACTCATTTGAATGGATGTAATGAACCCCCATCAGGTCTCAAATCCCTCTCACAGGAAGTGGCCCTGCAGGCATCATTTGTATAGTTTAGAGAACCAGTGCTATCAACTCCCACACCTGCTTGTCAGACCCAGAATTGGTCAGTACCTCCAGTCCTCCTCCCAGGCAGGACCCACTGATGGCAGCAACTATGGGCTTTGGAGACTGCTCAATTTTTTCTAGCATCTTCTGTCCTTCCTGAGAGAGCTGAGTCACTTCCTGAGAAGTCTTGCAGGCTTCAAGCATGCTGCAGTGAGGCAGAAAGGCTGATCAGAATTGGAAAAGCACTGGGAAAACAGCAGTAAAATAAGAAGTGCTTCAACGAGTTTGTTCTCTTTTCCCACAAAGCTCCAGTGACTGACAGGCAGGCAAGAGCTATTTCATCTCCTAGTCTTAGATTAACAGACAACACAGGAAGACTACTAAATTCAGTAGGTTAAGTCACTGCACGCTGACACTGGGCTGTGCCTGCAGGCAGTGAATGAGTTTCCTTGTGTCAGAGCTTTGAAAACCTTTGGGGGAGAGGAGGAAGGGTCATAGGAAGCCTCAAAGCACTTGCCAGGAAGGGTGGAGGGGGGAGCCCAGAATCACTTTTTAGAGGAGCAGATGGCCAGTGCTCTGATGTTGCACTCTGCCAATTAGAGACTCCCTGTGCCAATTATTCTCATGGAGGCTAGCAGTGTTTGCCAGGCAGGCACAACTCAAGAGGCTCGTAGTGTTGAGACCAGCAGACACCTCAAACACAGCCTGTTCTTTTGCTCTGCTTACCAGCTCTACCTATTGCCTCCTTCCCACCACAACATATATCAAGCCTCTGCCCCTGAATAAGGCCAGCCAAAAAGGTTCTGAAGGGTCTATTTATAATTTACGTTCCTTCCTCAGAGCTTTCTGGCTTTTAACATCTTTAAACAACTATTCTGTCCTGCCCTAGGTCAGGACTAGGAGCCAACGGCACTCCAGGTCCCAGTGAGAGGACCCACACAGGTCGTCCCACAACCTACAAAAGTTATGCATGCTGAATTGCCTGGGAGGCTGCTCAGATGCTCCACGTGGCAGAGCGCCAAATCCTGCCTAATCAAGGGGCCATGCTGGCAGACTGCCAGGCACTCGAACCCAGCTTAAACGAAGTCCTGCATATAAATTATCTGCTCTTGTTGCATCCCAAACCAAAGGACAATGCTTATCCCAGAGCTAGGACAGGCTTCCTTGGCTGCACTCCAGCACACAGGAAGGAGTGACCAAGTGTTACAGCCAGTGTCATGTTCCTCTTTATCAAGGTCCTAACTTCACTTGAGCAAGCCGGGCACTCTGTGGACACAGATTTCATTCCCAGCCTCTGCCTCGCCCCTGGGGAGATGTCAGCAACAAACTGCTCAGACTTCACAGCACACCAGACTGCTGGCCCCGGATGCTGGACTTCAGAGAAAGCTCCATCAGCATAATTTCTAATGCCCTGTACTTACTTGAGATCTGCTCCAGCAATGAAAGAACCTGGCTTTGAAGAGATGAGGACGGCACTTTTGACAGCTTCATTGGCCCAGATCTCATTCATTACATCGGTAAACTCCGAGCTAAATTGTTTGGACAGAGTGTTCACCTGAAAGCGGCAAATAAGCATTGTAAATAGGGAGCCCATGAGACAGCACAGTTTAACTTCTGATTCAGTACTGGACTCAATCGTCACATCATCAGAAAACTTGCAGAGAAGACAGACTGACACCAAAAAGCCAAAACCAATGGCAGGCCTGAATGGATTTTCCAAGCCAGCAGGAGCAGCAGCTCTACAGCCTTTCAAGATTTGCCTTCTGTGGGGGGGGCGGGGTGGTGAGACTAGGCCATCCAGGAATTCACCCAACAGCCAGACCACTACTTGGCACAATTGTAACACTTCTGGGGTGCTCAAATTGAGCCCAGACTTGCTATAATAGTTCATTCTAAGTCATAATACTGTGAGCAAAAACCCACACCTCCAAGATGAAGCCTTGCAGCAGGTCACCAAATAATCTTTTATTAAGATGTTTCTCCTTAACCTCACCAACAGTGGGTTTGTGACCTTAAACACAGATTTTTATGAGCTTCTAAGCTGGTTTTTTTTCTATGTAACAGACACTCTCCTAACTGTCTTGAATCCAAGACCTTAATAAAATTTAACAGTATCTTGTGCCAGTGAGAGACAAGTTAGCTTAGTACACACAAAATAATTCCATGAGGCATTTTCACATGTCTCATTAAACATCCTAATGCTCATTTTACTATTTCTACTTTGCTCACAACTTTGAAAGGCTGCATGTTAGGGAAGTTTTTAATCTCAAATTAGATTTTTCAATGCCTTCGCTGTATGACTGCTATTCCTACCATTTCCATTGCTATGCCTATTAACCACAGCCAGCTAAAACAGTACCTTTGAATTTGGTGAATTGAAGCGTACAACGGCAACATCTCCTTTGATATCATAGTTAACGTGGGTTCTAGCTGGAAACAAACAAATGTGTTATCAGCTTATGCTCAGTGGATTTTAAGAAAGAGGATGAACTCACACAGAAAAGCTTTACACTTACTCTGAAGAGCAGTGGAGGTGGAGATGTTATGGCAAGCATAACCTAAAGAAAAGATATTGCAGGTATTAAAGGAATTCTCAGTAGCCTCAGCTTAACTCTCCCTTATTAATGCATCCTCCCACCTCCCCTCATGTGCCAAGTACAGCGTTTTGGAAAATCCGAGTACAAGCCAGTTCTTTCACTTATGGCTTGACCTGTGCCACCACCAGAGTTCAGTAGATTCCACACTACTGAAGTGACCTTCACAGCGCAGATTCCACACTAGGGCTTCCAACAACAGCAACGCCAAAGCAAGCACAAAGAAAAAATAATCAAAGCCTTCTTCCCAAAGAGCTGACAAGGTGAAGCAGGTGGCACCCAGGGGTGTTTTGCCTTTAGTATGCAGAGTTCAACGCTTCTTCACACCCTAAACCAGAGACATTGCTGCACTTTATAGAGAGTTTCAAGCAGGCAAGTTAGCTTCTCTGCAAATCAAACATAACTGCCTTAGAATATTTCTACAAAAACACACTCTTTCTGGCAGTGAATGGTGCCACCCCAAGTATTACTTCAGAGATCTCAGGGTATACATCTGGTGAGCAACAAAAAGAGCACAGCAAATATTTATTCTTGCCTCCCCATCTATAAACAAAATACTTAATCCATCTCTACTAATTGCATATGGAAGCATGTAGACAAACTTGTCTTGTTTCAAAGCACCCATAAAACTCAGGCCATGGTATGAACAAGATCCGTCCATAAGTGAAATGCCACTTTCCACCTTATAAATCCCAGATCTCCTTTTTCTAATGAGAAATTGTATTTGGCCTGATGGTCTCTCAAGACACAAATGAATCTCAGTTCAGCTGAATTGACCTTGATCTTGACCAAGAGAATCCTCTAGAGCAGATCTAGGCTGAATCCCTGCCAAAGCTGCTTTAAGTCTGAAATCTAGTAAAAGCGTTACATATGCGCATCTACCAACTGGAACATAGCCATTTAACTAGGGGAAAACTACCGCTCAATGCTGATAAAATGTTTAGGAATGAAACATTCCCATTCTCAGCAGCAAGAAGACAGAAAATCCAATACAGGGAAAACAAGCTTAAAACCTCAGCCTGCACCTCACCAACAGGTGCTTCCTCTCCCTACAGCCCCGTGACACTGGGTCAGGGCTGGAGCTCCACTGCACTTTGGCCCTTTTTCCACTTCGTCTCCAGTGCTGGCAGTAGGGACTGACCTTTGTGCTCCATTCCCTGAGCCCAGGATACACGGTGCGACGCTGTGGGGACGGAAATTCAGTGTCAGTCTGTCCGGGTGAACAGATTTGGGTATACATGTGTCCGTCATGTGCCCACAATATCATTTTATAAACAAAGAGTGAACTGCTTTCCACTCCAAAGCTACTTTAAAGTATTTTTTGCCTAGAACAATATCCAGATTGTGATTTCTGTAGCCAACATTAATTTTCTGAAACCTTTTGTGCGCTAAGGTCAGGTACACCTGAAAAGAAGCACCAATATTTACTTCCCCACAAAACCAAGCATGGTCTGACAACAATTTCTCTGCTGACAGATGCTCCTCAGCAGAATATGATGCTATTAACAGCAGCATTTTAACCCAATAAAAGCCACACAGCCCCACTGCTTTAAAAAGAAGGCAAGGACTGAACTCTTACTGAATTAATTCCCTTCAATCCTGCATGGCTACACATGGCAAGGCACAGCAGGAAGAATTAGACCAAACAAATCTCAGCTGCAAGGCAAGTGATAATGTTTTTCTTCCACACCCTCAGCCATGCATCTGCTGAGGCTGGGATGTGGGAACATTTACTGAGAGCAAGGCATTGACTACGAAGTAAAAAATACATCCGAGTGCAAAACAGACAACGTCAATTAAAAATGGAATGGATTAATTAACCTTTTCCTATGGTCTAACATGCTTTCCTCTTTCATATCAGTTTCCAAACAAACTGCTTCCATGAAAACATTAAACCTTGAATTCCATTTTGCCTGTGAGTTCTAGCAAAACAAGAGATATGAAGGAGGGAAAAAAAATATATCAAGGGCACAACTGAACACATCTCACTACATTTTAATATAGACTCTTTTGGGAAAGGTACTGTCATCAGAGTAACAGCTGCTTCATATTTAAGTGAGGTTGCTTTAGCCTGACAGTATTTTATTTTAAAGGCCAGAATATTTGTGCTGTGACTGTGACCAAGTAACTGTGCTTTTAGTCGTAGACATGGAATATGTTTTCCACGTCTACAACTAAAAGCACAGTTACTTGGTCACAGTCACAGCACATCTGCTTTAGACATTGATTCATTCAGCAGTACGATGGTAACTTGCCAAGACTGGAGCCAGAAAAATCCCCCTTCTGAGCGCTTAAGGAAGCAGCAGCAGGCCAGATGTATGCTTCCACTATTTCACTTACATTCATTCTAGAATTAAAAGCCTTGGATATTGATCCCATTTTCACTACTTCACTCACTCCAATTAAAAGACCATCTAAACACAGGGATGCCGACACTTCAGACAGCTGCTCTCAGGATTTTGCCATGAATTTGGATGCAGCAGAGAATGGAAAACACCCCTTTCACACACCCCAGCCAGGACTGGTTTCTTCCCACTTTCTCTTTCCTCTGTTATTTCCTCAGCTGCCTCCCTGTCCAGCACTTCCCCTTCCTACCCTTCCACTCACCCAGACGCGGCATACCCCTTGAAGTGGGAACAGCATCCATGGATGGTCAGGGGAAAAGCCTTCCTGCAGTCCTGGACCAAGACAAGCACCAGCAGAGCAAGCCAGCTGAAGCTTAGGACGACCACCCACACCTTCAGCCTGTATCTGCGAGCTGATGGCACAGAGTGCCAAACTGCGAGCCGTGAGACAGGAAAGTTTTGGCAAACTAAGTTTTCCTATCCCCTCTGGGAACCTGCTAGCCCATGGCATGTGGCTCAGCAGGTACAGCCAGCTCTCGAGCTCATGCTGTCTGCTTGCTGCCTTTTGCATGCTTTTTGGCCTGCCCTAGCGAGCTTTGCATCCAGTTTAACAAACAATTTGTTATGGCAGAACAACATTATTAATTATGGTGAGTGACAGCATCCTCACAGCTCCAGGACTGTATGCAATGAAGAATTTTGCCAGTTATAACATGAGTCCAACCAATGACAGCCTGAGCACTCACTGGAGTTACCACAGTTCTGCTTGTTACAGACTGCAGCACGCTGCTCCTTGAGCAACCAGCTCAAGTAAAACCTTGCTCCAACACCACACATAAGATGGGTGCTATTTAGGCTGAAAAAGTCCTTTAAGACCATTGAGTCCAACCACTAACTTAGCACTGCCAAGTCCAGGTTTAGGTTTAAATGAAGCACTGCTAGATTTCAGGTCAACATTGATAGCAGATCCTGAAGCCCTTCAAAGTGCAGAAACAAGAACTGGTTTCCAGTGCCTCTAGGACTTGCCCTTTAGCTTTGCTAGGGGTACCTGGTGACTCCTCACTTTGGAAGCTCTGCAAGGAAGCACCACAACCCAGTACTCCAAGCAAGCAAGAGACTGCCAAGGCAAGGCCCCACCTGGGTTGCAGATCACAAGGGAGCATTAGTCAATGGCTGAAATGTCTGTGTACCAAAATGAACAGATTGTGGGACACCTGGAAATGATAAAGTGCCTGGGGGCATTCTTCCCATGGTGCAGGGACGTGGGGATATCCCCTTCCCACTGACATGCCTTCGTGGCTGGAGGACAGCCCCAGGATCCAGACATTCAACAACACGGGGACACCCCCACCCTGCCAGGCATGCAAACTGGGGCACTGGGGACACGCATATATATAAGGACATTCTCTCCCCGGGGATCAGCTCACGTGCCAAGGACAATCCTGACTGGAGGGTCTGTGTCCAGCCTCTCCCCCCCTTGCAATGCAGGGTCACAGGGACCCCCCAGAGCCATACGCACATTCCCAAAATACGCGAGGACAGAGGGGCCGTGGCCAGGCACAGGAAAGCCAGCCTGCCGGGGGGGACACCACCCGGGGGGGGCACCACCCACCCCGTGGCCTCCCAGAACACCGAGGCACCGAGCCCCGCCCTGGGGAAACCTCGGCAGAATGGGTTAGGCACAGACCAAGGATCCCCCTGCGCGATTCCCTGGCCGTGGGGACGACATCCCTCCTACGGGACACATACACACGCAGGGACACCCCCGCGGGGGCAGCCCCCACCCCACAGCTCCCCCAGGGAGAACCCCCGCCCTGTTCCTCAGAGACCCTTCCCCGCTTCTCACACGCCGTACGCTGACAGCCGAGGCCACACCACCCGGTGACCCCCTCCGTGACACCCTGCCCTCCGCCCCCCACCCCCGCGCGTGGGCACACCGCCCCGCGCCACCCCGTCCCTCACGCGTGGCTATCCCACCCCGAGAGACCGCGCCCATTCCCACCACCTGCCCCCCGCTCCCCTCCGGCGCAGGAGGCGGCAGCCGCCGCCCCGGAGGCGCCGGCTCACCCGCGGGCGGTGGGTGGCGGGACGGGCCGTACTTGGCGGCGGCCGCGAAGCGCCTCAGGCTGCCGACAGCGCGCACCGCGGGCCGCCATCTTAGCTGCGCGCGAGGTCGAATGAGGGAGAGGCCGCCCGGGGGCTTGGCCGCGCGGTGCCCGCCAGCCCCGCCCCGCCCGCGGCTGTCCGCGGCGCTGCCTGTTCCCTGCGCCGCAGCCGCCTCCCGCCTCCTTCGCTCTTTCGCGCTCACCGCGAGGTCTCGGAACTTTTCGGTCTGTACCGAGCGGCGGCGGAGGCTGGCGGGAGGACGGGAGCGCGGGAGGGCGCGGGCAGGGGCTACGGGACGGGCGGCGGGCACCCCGGAGGCTGCGGAGGGCGCGGGGGTCCTTCCTGAGGGGAGGAGGCGGCGGCGGCAGTGCGGGGCGGTGCTGGGTGCCGGCGGAGGTGCGCGGGTGGCGGGGCCTGAGCGGGGTGAGGGGGGCCGTCGGGGCGGTCGGTTGGGGGTGCAGGGGAGGCGGGCAAAGGGTGAAGGTGGCTGTGAGGTGTGTGCATGCCGAGGAGTGGGTGGGTAGTGGCTCTGGTCTGTGCGTGAGGAGCGGCTGTTGGGCAGGGAGAGAAGCGGGTGTGTAGTGCGTGGGGGTGTAGCTTGTGTTCTCTGTGAGCGCACGGGGTGGGTGTGCAGCGTGTGTGTGCGAAACGTGTGCGAGGGTCGGCGGTGTTGTGTGTGGAGAGGGGAAGGGCAGTAGGGGCTGCTGTGGAAGCGGGGGCAGATCCTGCAGGCTCAGGAAGGAGCTTTGGCCGGTTCAGTTCGCGTGCTGTCTCCTTGGGGTGCTAGGGGAGCGGCTGACTTATAAAAAACATGGGGGATAGCGTGTGTGGTGGGGGGCGAGGCCGGTGGGTGCGTTGTGAGGAGAGCAGCTGTGCGGTGTGCAGGGCGTGGGTCCGGCTTGGGGACCTGGAGAGGAGGAGTTTTGTCAGTTGCGAAGGGAAAATTGGGGAAAGAAGTGTAGGGAGGGAGCTCAGCACGGGTGGAGGGCGAGCACTGTTGCAGGGGAGGCGATCCAGGGAAGTATGCGTGGGAGGAGGTTTGATTTTTGGACCTTTACTGATGTGAGGGGCCTAGGTTTGGGTTTTGGGATGCCAACATAGCTAGAGCAGGCTGGGGAATGAGGAGCGCTGCGTGGCATGCTGCAGGCGCGGAGCTGTAGGGTGTGGTGTCAAAGTGGAAGGGGTTGGCTGGCAGCTTACACTGAGTTTTGAGAAACTGTAGAGACCCGCAATACCTGGGTGTGCTTGGGACTGCAGATGCTTCTGCAACCCTTGAGGGGAAGTGTGTGTATTTTGGAGGAAGAGTGCTGCTTCAATGCCAGAAGAGTGACAGAGTGCAGTGGATGTTACTGTGAAGCAGCAAAAGAACGAGCCATGAGATATGGGGTTTTTTTTGCCCTGGGCAGTAAAAACTGTAGTTGAGGATTTGTTTGTAGGGAAACCCTGTACTGGAATTAGCTTCATGAAGGCTACAGAGGAAGCTTTTTGGGGTAGTGGATACCAACTTATTCTGCTTCTTGTGGGGCTATTCAACAGGGAGTTACTGAGGTTAGCATCAATGGTTAAAATAAGAGGTAGCAGCATGAAATTGTGCCAAGGAGAATGCATCAGGAAAGTCACGCTGGTAGTGAGATTGGCTGGGCACTGGGACAGTTTTCCAGTGGGGAAGGAAGTGGTGGAACAGTTATTGGGAGGGGGACTGAAAGCGGCACTGGCTGCTGTCAGTACAGTGCTGGGTCACTGGAGAGATGAGTATTTATTTACATGAACATTTGCAGGCCACAGTTGTAAGCCAGACTCCTTGTGTGTTAGATGCTGTTCAAAAAATGTAATAGGAAGTATTCTCTGCACTGCTGCCCTTGGACTGTCTTTTCTTTCTACGCTTTTTTGGCCATGTGTGAAGCAGGCAGATCGCTTAACCTGAAATTGCTCTGCATAGACTAGATTGGACTAGGATCAGTCTTTCTCCATTTTCTAGATATCAAAATGAGTTCCATGCTAACCCATGCCATCAGAAACCTCCCTGCTTCCTCAGCATGGGCTGCCAGGGTCTGTAAGTATCTTTAAGTTTATTAAAAGCTTGAATTGGTAGGTCATAAAATTCTGTTTTTAAGTCTTGGGTTTGGAATGGTTGCTTGTATCTGAATCTCTGTTCCATTGTCGTCTTATAAAAACATGATTTCTTTTTTTAACTAGCTAATTCTGTTGTTGCTGTATTTGTCCCCTTCCCACATCAGGTGTGGGGAGGAATCTCATGTTAACGGGTAATGTGACCTGTGTTGGTTTTGTGAACGAAGTAAACTAATAAAGAGCTCACAGATGCTCTAGTGCAGTTGTCTTACTATGACATTATCTTATTTTTTTAATAGTTCTTACAGAAACTAGAAATGTTTTTAACATTTCTTGTTTGACATATGCTATTTTTTTCTTTCTTGTTTTTCAGTTGCTCGATCACTGAGCTGCTCTTCACCGTTACAAGCTGCAGGTAGAGTGAAAAAAACAGGAAAAGCAGTGGGTCTGTGCTAGAGAAGGCTATTTTTGAAGCTGCCACCCTTTTCCAGAGTCTCATTCCACTAAGATCTCAGACAAGTGGCACAGACTGCTTTAGTTTGAGTGCTCAAAAACTGCAAACAAGTAAAACTACAGGCAAACTGCTGTTTGCGGCAGAGTCCCGTCAACCTCTGAATGCCCCTGGCTCTCAGCAGCTCTGCCCAGTCCAGAGCTGACGCTCCATTGTCACCTGACAGATAGCTATTTCTAGAACCTAAACAGAGAAGCTGAACTCGGGGTTTATGAACTGTCTGGGCATGACCAGCTTACTTGCCCAGAGGGGAGGGGATTGTCTGTGACAAGGAGGAGCTTGTGGAATTAGCTCTGAAGTCCACCAAGACCAGTGAGAGGCTCAGGTCTTGGTGGAGCTGCTGAACATGCACAGTTACACAGATTTTTAGCCGTGGCACTTAGCGAGCAGTCAGGGTGATCTGGCATTCTGGGATTCATTGTGGGGGGTGGCTCAGGTGACTAATGCTTTGAGCTGCCTGGGGTTTGGAAATGGGCCTAGACAGCAGCTCCCCCTCGTCTCCTTGGCTTTGCACAGAAAGCCTTATATAACCCAAGAACAGTGCTGGAGTTTCATCCTAGTGCTGGCATTTGCTTGAGCACAGTATTTCCTGGCCTTAATCTGCTTTTACATGTCTCTGTCCTCCTGCTTGTAAAAGGAGCTGCCCCATATGGTCATTAAGATTTACAGGCCTTGTGGTATTAGGAAATTCTCATTGAAGTCTTTGTTAATCGTTACTTCAGAAGAGCTGTGTCAGCGGCCTGTTGAACAATACTCTTATCATGACATGCTTTGTCTTGAACCTGAGATGCTCAAACACCATACAAGAGAAGTAACAAGTTACCTGCAGCAAATATATGCATTCTTTGTGCTACTGCTTTCCTCTGGGAGTGAAAGTTGACTTCCTGAACTGTTTTGATTACCTTGAATTATCTCACCTTCACTGTGCAGTAAGAGCATGTATATAGGCAGTTACTGTGGAAAGTAAGTTGGTTGCTAATTGAAGTCCTTGCTGTTCCCCAAGTGGGAGATCTTACTCACACTCTGAATTTGGTCTGCCTCATTCATATTGAAAGCTGTACAGCATTTTGAGAGGGATGTCTTCCTGCAGTATTCTTGTCAGTGGTAATAGAGACTGGGAGTTACGTGGCTTTGTTCTCAGCTGTACCATTGCTTCAGTGTAACTATAGATGAATCCCTCTGCTGATGGGGGATGTACCAAGTTGTTAAATCATGTTTCACACATCTCATAATTAGCCAGAGGGAGACAACATTACAGCTCAGGTGTCCTACCTACCCTGCTTTTGACTTACGCACCAAAAGAGAACATTTTCCCGTTTTCTAGTAGTTTTTACAGGGTCTTACTTTAAGCTTGCTGGTATTCTTGTTAACATTACTTCTTTTTTGGCAGCCCAGCCTAAGAGTAAGAAGACCTTAGCCAAAAGCGGCACGAAGAATATCGTTGTGGTAGATGGTGTCCGTATTCCATTTTTGCAGTCTGGCACCTCGTAAGTATAAAATAAGAGGAAAATACATGCTGACTTGGTTAATTATAGAATCTCTGTGAAAAAAAATCAGCTTACTTGTTCTTTTTAATGTAGTTATTCTTATGCCTAGAAGTATGGAAGTTAGGCTGCTAGTTATTCCAGCTTACCTAATGAAAAAACGTGGTCTGAAGGTTGACCATGTATGTGAATTCTGAGAAGAACGAGGATTTGTGCTACATGTCTAGAGGAACCTGCTGGTAAATTTACAGCAAATAAAGCAACAAGTTTCACAAAACTAGCAGGACAGATGCAGAGAATCTGCTGTAGACTCTTCTTGCTAGAGTGTCATGCCACCAAATCCACAGCTGAATTAGAATCAGACCTAACTTTCTGAGGATGGATAGGGGATTTCTTTATTCTGTAACTATTGCTTTCCAGTGGTTTTACTACAGCAATTGCATGCTGGCTTACACACCAATAGTCCTCACAACCTGGGGTATGAAATGTTTGATTATAAATGCAGCAGAGCATTTCTGGTATGTCACCAGTTCTTTGCCACTGATGTGTGCTTACAGTGGTGAAGTGGACATCTGTATCGGTTTCTGACACCCCTAAGTTTCTGCCTTTCTTCTTTAACTTTCAGGTATGCGGATCTTATGCCACATGACTTAGCAAGAGCAGCACTGCAGTAAGTAAATTGAACACTAGAAGAGCCCAAAAAACTTGTTGAGATGCTGGGGTCCCAATGCTGGTAGGGTAGCTTCA
Organism: Falco naumanni; assembly: GCF_017639655.2. Lineage (NCBI taxonomy): Eukaryota > Metazoa > Chordata > Aves > Falconiformes > Falconidae > Falco > Falco naumanni. The sequence goes on from NC_054059.1 coordinate 74,679,226, forward strand.
ACAGATTTGAAAGTCAAGGCTCTAGCTTTGTCTCAGACTCCGAATGACATGATCCAGGGCCTTCATTTTTCATGGTCCACCACCACCTTCATAGGTGGCTTAAGCAGTGGGGCTTACAATAGGCTTGTGCTGAAATGTGCTATTAGAAAGAGATGGCTTTGTTGTCCTGCTTGACAAACTTTAGTTTGAATTCTGACTGTAGTTTTCTAAATACAGAGGTCGTAGCTGCTGTTGAGGTGTGCTTACAATTCATAGGAAAAACAGTCTGGGCAATGCAGGGAAAAACTTAAGTGGCAGCAAGAATAACAAGCTAATTCTATCATCTTGCCTGTCCTTTCCACTCTGCAGTGATTTGACAAAAGCTGTAGGTTGTTAGGAGTGGGTTTGCTGTGTTGAGAAGCAGGGCAAAGTGCTGTTGAAAAGAGAGAAGGCTTTACTGGGGGGGAAGGGAGATCTCAAGGCTCAGAGAAAGATCATGAGGTTGGTGCAGTTGTGCCAAATCTGAATGCCATGTTTAGCCACGGCAGGCTAATCTGCTTGACAGGCAGCGTGTTAGTCGTGTGTGAGGGCTGTGTCCAGACATAGAGGGGGTTTTAATGTGCTGCAGAAGAGAAGTTACTGATTGAGGGGCCCTTAGTTTTGTTGTTATTTGGTGCTTTTTAGTGCATGAAACTGCATTTGTATCCCAGTGGCCTTAAATCACTGCCCGCAGTGGGATTTGTTGTGGTGACATGTTTGTCAAGTTGTTCTGGCAAATGATGCCATATGGTGAAAACACACTGCTTATTTTCTGTGTGTCTTTACTGAATTTTTAAATGTTCCTAAACAAAAGGTGATCAGCTTTAGCTCTTAAGGCCCTCTTCCTTTAAATTTTTGATGTCAGAATACTCCAATTTGGGGAAGATACTAACAGCCAGGGGTGGAGGGAGTGTAGAGCAGTTGCTTTCATGAAATTATGTAATAATTTATATTGCTATTATCACCATGATTATTTGCAGTCCATAGCCAATTACACTTTTCATTAAGTACATATGCATGCAAGATTTCTTCTTAACTAGGGGCAGAAGGTGTGGCTCCATTGTTGCCTTGTTCTCCAGCCAAGCTGGCAGAAAGAGTATGTTGGAGGACTGTGACGTAGTTATTGCTTACATGGTGCAAATTCTTTTTTTTTATTCTTCTTCTCAGGGGGTTGCTGAACCGGACCAGTGTCCCAAAGGATGCTGTTGATTACATTGTTTATGGCACAGTTATCCAGGAGGTGAAAACGAGTAATGTTGCCAGAGAGGTAGGTTACTTGCAGCTTTTTCCTCTGTGAGTCTGATTTCTGCAGCTAGCATGAAGATGACAAACACTTGGCGCAAAAAAAGAAATTTGCAGTGTTACGGTTTGTTTAAACATGATTTGCGAGTATGAACTAGTGGTGCAGTATTGTATGTGTCAACTGTATGGGACTCTTCCTCCTGTTGAAATCTGCTGTAGATCAAGTGTATTTTAATGCTGTGAAGCCTCTACTTGATTCTTCCTTGAGAGGGAAGCTTTTGTTAGTGATTGGTGATCACTCAGCTCTTAACTGATTTAAATGCTGGCTTGTCCAAAGTACTTGAGAGGACTAGAGTGTGCTGTCATAGATTACTGTGGTATTTATTTATTTTATTGGCTGATCAGATGCAGTTTTTGAATGATTTGAAATGGAGTAGCTTACCTGCCCTTTTTTCGGGCAGTTAGAAAACACAATTTGCATGTTATTCACAGAAAGAAGCTGGTCTACTGCAGTAATGTTACGGAGGCAGCATGTGATTTTCTGTAATCTGGAGCTTCTGCTCTTGTTCTCTGCAACTTGGCCAAAACCATGATGTAACCTGGGCTGGAACGACTGAGGAGGTGGTTATGAGGCTGTCCAGTTCCATCAGCAGTTTTAGGCCTTGTGTATGCGAATACTCGCTTTGGTCACCAGCCAGTCAGATGAGGCTGTGGTATAATTTTAACTTGGGAACAACTGTTGAACTTTAAACCAGTTGGCCACGTCTCAACTAGGGAAGGTCTTGCTGTGAGCAGCTCTCTTGTGGTAGGGAGGCCGTGCTCTCAGCTGCATCAGATTGAGAGGCTGTGTTCTGAACTGCAGGAAATGTTTTCTGTACTGTGTGAAGCAGGTCACGGTGCCTCGTACTGAGGGGCTCTAAATAATTCCCTTCCTATATTGCCTTTGCAAATAAGGTGAAGCAAAGACGATGCTAAGTAGTTGGAAGTTCTTTTGAAATTGTGAAGTGTGCAGTTAGTTTGTCACTTTATTAACGGGGATGGCCAGTGACTGTCTGCATGATGAAACTGAGAACCTTGTCAGTTGCCGTTTCCTCCTGTTCCTGGAGTCTGGGGAGGGGATGAGTAGTTGGCTGAATGAAAACTTGATGTACTTGTTTTCAGCTTAGTGTGGAAAGGTGTGTTGCTGGGCGGAAGGTAGTTCTGACCCTGTGGAGCAAAAAGGGTGCTGGTTTTTAACAGCCATTCTTTGTTGCTTATAGGCTGCCTTGGGAGCAGGTTTCTCAGACAAAACTCCAGCCCACACAGTCACCATGGCTTGCATTTCTTCAAACCAGGCTATGACCACAGGTACGTTGGCTGGAAGAAGCTATGGGTTTGGGAAGGAGCTTTTAGCAACTCCTCTGCATACCTTGTCTAACTTGCAGTGCTTAGTGAATAGAAGTAAGCATTTTAAAGAAATTCTGGAATGGAAGTTTTTTGGACCAACAAAATATAATATGAATCAAGTGTCTGCTGTAGACCTGCCAGCAGCTTGATAACCCTTTGCCTTCAGCAGTAGTCTCTGCTCAGTGTCTACTTCAGCTTGGGAGGTAAAGACTCCATCATGATAAGGAAGTTGCTACCTTTCAGGCTACTTTTGTTTTTGACTTAGCCTAAACAGAGCAAAAAAAATTGAGACCCGGCTACTGTCTCAAATTGCTGGGGATGTTCTTCTCCCAACTGCTGCATGTGACAAAGAGAAGTAGAAGCAAAGTTGTAAAACCAGCATGATTCAGAAAATGGCTGTCTCTGTTAAACATGTGTTGTATAACTTGGCCAAAGCCAGAGGCTGAAGAAGGAAATAAAATGTAGTAGTATCCAAAGCACTAACGGGCTAAGTGTCAGTTCTTCCCACAGCTCTCATGGGAAACTCT